>NW_010209234.1:159722-168996 GCF_000695765.1 Mesitornis unicolor
TACTTACGTTATTATTCAACAAAACTCACTACAAACTAAAGGAGAGATAATTTCAAAAAATAAGAAGGATTTAGTGGGAATCAAAATAGAGGCTACACGTCAACCAGCTTGTTATGTCGTTTTAAGAATGTTGTAAACATGTTAATCTAATTTATTCGAAAAAAATCAACCCCACTATTTTAAATAGAAATAAGTTGTTACTTAAGCAGTGCTATATTTTAGTTATCAGGCAACTAAAGAATTAGTTCATAATCTTAATATGTGCCTATAAAAATATAATACACCTTTTAAATATATTAAACCACACACATTTATTTTTTTAAAGCACATTTTGCACCTCTCAGTGGTTGGGATTTCCAAAAGCAGTTGCTGTTGGTTTAACTCTGCTCCCAAAGTCAGTGTTAAAACTTATAAAAGCCAAGTCAGCGGCATTAAAATTTCCACTGACTAAGGAAGAGCTGAGTTAGGTCAAGAGGGAGCACTTCTGGAAACCTCGGTCCTTTTTAACATCATATAATCACCTTAGCACAACTGTATCTTGCCTCACAAGTCAATTCAATTTACACAAGTAAGTTAAACTGCTGCTAAGGTGTTTACAGGAGAAGGTGTCATTCATTTGCCATATATATAAAAAACACTTTTACAAGTACAGTTCTATGCCAAGTGGCTACTACCACATCACACTTGCAGTCAGAGGTGACAGACAACGTCTGTTTTAAGAAGCTACATACTTTTTCCCCACCCCTATTTTACTGTGACTTACATATTTGGCAGATTATTTTGGTTTCTGTTACCCAATGTCCAGTACAAGAAATGTTATGACTGTCAAGACAGTGTTTATGAAATTGTATCAGCAAATCACCTAAGATCTAGTATGACCTTAAAAACAGATTATCAGAGTGCTGATTCCTTTTAATTTGCTTGATGTTCATTTGCCGTACTTTGCAGCTCATATTTAGAGGAATAAAGGTATTAAACTATATTCCTTCCCTGTCCACCAACAGATGATACCAATTACCTATTCCTTTACTTTCCAACATATCAGTTCAAGTGCACTTATTTCCACAAAGGATGTAACTGTATTAATTAATCCTTGCTTTGGAAAGCTTATGCTATAGGCTTCCCTTCCTTTTGACATGGCGCTATGGCCCATTTATGGATTAGAGGATTTCAAGATCTGTACAACTTTGCTGCAAATCTATCCCAAAATTACTGCATTCCAGGTAAGGATTTCTAAAGTGCCTACAAGAGAATTGCATCTCGCCAAGGCAGCAAAATAAGCTTGACCATTAATTAGCCACTGGGTGTTCATAGCTGTTCCTTATGGAAACCATTTTACTTAGCAATACATATGGAGAATTTTCTCCAAGAAAATATGAAAGAATGAACTGTTCCGCCAGATGTTTATTAAGTCTTAGATCATTCCTCAAATGAGGGAGAAAATACTGAAAATGAGCAGGGCATGAAACAAATTCATGCTGTAATGTAAAGAAATGCTTTTGCCCAAAGAGAAAAATCAAGGAAGAACTAAATGAATCAATGGGCTATGCATTGTGTATGGTGATTTTATGTGATGTTTGTTCATAGAAAAAAGGAATTTAATTTTTGCAGCCATTCCACATCTGTTCCCCCCACCCCTGAGCTTGTGATTTATTGAGGCTATGTACAGAGCAAAGGAGCAAATTAATCCCTTGGGCGATCCAACTACAGCTAGCAGAATGACACCAGGTATGAATGTGATCCAAAACAGTGGGCATGCCCCACTGAAAAGAACACAGTCAATGTGTCCATATCATGGAAAGGTAATAAATATAATAAACAGTAAAAGCTACACCCGTAAAACCCAATCATCATATGGAATTTCTCTGACTAATCACTATTCCTCCATTATTCCTTTGACTACATCAAGAAATGTCTGTCGTAAAAAATTCAGCTGCTAAGAGAGAACACATCAAACGGGGAAATATTTTTTTAAAATATATATTTTAAAATAGTAGATGATCACAAGCAACCTATACTGAAGACCAGACCCAAATTTTCTAGAAATCAAAGGGCATTTTTGCTGCTGTTTGATCAGTTCTCTTAGCAGCCCAAAGTCATTGCATATGCTCTGTCTCAAACTAGAAAGATGATTCTCCACCATGTACCTCTATCACTGATGTTAAACCTTGTGCAACGGAGTCTCAGTGTAGGAGGCAGAAAGAAGACTTAGCATGCAGGATATTCAAAGAAATTTCTGCACACACTCTTCAGAAAGGTTCTTAACCAGTCTGTTTAGTTTTAGGGTAAATCTTGCAGAGATCTGCACACAGTGGGTGGGAGTTTCCTTCTTTCCATCTGCCACACTAAATACAGGGTGTGTTTTGTTTTGCTTTTTTATCCAGCTTCTTTCTTAGTATCAGTATATATAAGTGTATAAACTTATACTGGTTCAACCATAACACTCAGGCTTTGACCCACAGTTCAATTTCCCCAGTTACAGGAACTGAGAATGTGGATTTGACCTTCCTGAGTACCACAACTCACACCACTTAAATTTAGATCCAAGTCCTGGTTTCAATTTCTGGTGTGCTGTTAGCTCTGAGACTGATCAGATCCCAGATCATGAGGGACAAAGCCGTATGTGTAGACCTGGGTATCAGATACAAGCATCACTTCTGCCCCATGAGGTTCAGCATTATCAGCAACAGGATCTTGGTTCAGTCCCATTCTGAACATAAAATAAAGAAATGGAGGTGCTCAGTTGTGCAACTGCTGCCCTGATTTCTGATCTGCTCACATAGTCACTAAGTACAAAGCTTTTTCAGTAAGTCCAGGAACATCACTGCTCATGGAGTGTGAATAATTTGCCATGCAGGACATGTCAGCTGTACTGCTTAGAAAGATGAGGACAACAGCATGGTATAATGACACTTTCTTTAAGCAGCAGACTCTAAATCCATGCTGTCCCAATGGACTTCTGCCCAAAAACATCTCATTATAGCACTTGGTAGTTACAACTAAGAGAGAAAATGTTCAGAATCAAGTCCAACTTTCTTGCTTTAACATCTTAAAGGGCCACAGCATTTAATCAGAGGCTGTTTTGTCATACAGAACATTACTTAAATGAGATTTAAGTGTGCACGTTGTGCAAATAATCCACCAAAACAGCCCGACATGAGAAGAGAGCCACATTCCAGAGGTATTTTTAGTGACTGCTTGAACATGATTTTCCCACTGCTGCAATATAATGAGATAAAAAATAATGTATTACTCTTAAAAAAGCCCCACTGGTTGCCATAAGTTTCTTCAACAATCTAAATTATGAAGGAAACAAATTTTACAGTGGTTAAACAATGCTACTCCTGAAATTTTCAAAAGTAAACAGAAGTTTTTTAGGTTTACAGTGAACAGGAGTTCCACTGATGAGTATTTCTGTCCAAGTATCTTTCCACCATAGAAACAGGGTCAAGAATTTTGATACAACCCCTGTGCTTTAAATTAATATTAGAATACTGTCATTCTTTCAAGTTCAAATTCTTGTTTCTCAACTTGTATACATCATAGGGCCATATGTACATGAATTAATTGTACTTTGTTAATGTTTCCTCATCAATGAAGGTAAATAGCTTTACTTCCAAACCAGCTTATGGCAGCAGGGGTAATCTTTGCAGGTATAAATCAGGAAGCTATGCATAGAAATGCATCTTTAACCGATTTTTCTGGATGTGAAAATTATATGGTATGTAGTACTATATATTATTACTAAATATCGGACTAAAAACCCTGGGTCCGAACAACTCTAACCCGCTGTTGCCCTCCAAATTCAGGTCTGTATACAAACTTCGTGTCTACTCATATTATGAGAAGGGACTGAACCAAAAGCCAACCCTGACAGGCAGCTGAACTATGGCACAGTAAGAATCTGTTTCTGCTAATTTGGCTCATCGCTCTAGGAGTTCTGAGGCACCAGGACTGTCAAGGAGGGCATGAGCATCCGTATCTAAAACCCTACAGCTCACAAACTCCTTTCTTCACAAGTTCAGCATGTTTGCGCATTCAGCTAAGTCTTAGGAGGGCCAAGCAAATGTGTAATCAACCAAGTTTATTTGAGAATCAGCCACTCAATAAGCAGCTCAACTGGGCAAATTGGGCAACAGCCACTGAAGAAATTCGTACCATTCTTTTCTTAAATTATGCTCTGACTCTTTTTGGCTGAGCATTGACCCATTAAACCTTGCAATCAATTAAAAGTCAATCAATACCTCCTACAATTCTTTAGCTCTTTTTTCTTCAAGAGCATTAGTTAAAACTTACCTCAATAACGTCTGAGAAAAGTATTTCAGAGTATTTGCAATGTCAGTTCCAGAGGGCACAGGGTAAATGTTGTGGAGAACCCGGTTGTGGTATTCTTGAAGGTAACGGATTTTGGAAGCAACTACATAAAAGACAAAAAACAAACACAGAAACTTTCATTTAGGTTTTTTGCAGACTTTGACAGAATCATGTCTGTTCCTACCATTTCTGATTTTTTTTAAATTTAAGAATTAAAAAAAAACAGAAAAGTCTCTCCATTCCTTCTATTTTGATTAAATAAATCGAACACTCTGGTGCCAGAGTGCCAAGGGGAAAGCATGGAAATGAATGCCTGCATCTGCATGAGACCAACTCAGTGATAGCAAAAAAAACCAAAACCAACAAAACAAAACAGTAAAACGACAAAAAAAATCCCTACACTTCTTCCATGTCTGCACACATCTCAAGATTAATTTACAATGAATGAGTCATTGGATCACAGGAGGTTCATGTGAGACAGATAAATACTTCTGCAGCCAAAGCAGAGATATAAGCTAAGACAGAGAAAACTTATGTGATTTACTTCAGGCTGTGTATTTACTTCATGCAGCGAACTGAAGATATAAAAAGCTACATGCAGTTTATTTAAGTGTCTTAGGAAGCCTGATCAAGCAAGTGAGGGGGTTTCAAAGAGCCATAGGAGCTCCACACCTTTATTGAAACCATCTTTTTGTTGCTTTAGAAATAACAGTGGATTTCTTTTCCAATAGAGATTCTTGTTCAGTATTGGAAAAAAGTGACTCCCCTTCATAGCTGCCATGCCTTACATTGCCTATAGGGTAGAAGATGGTCTCATGCAGAGGCACCTGAGCATGCTCTCAGCTCTTTTTTGCTCTGCTCAGACCAATCAACTCTGCTGAGTTAATGTTAAATTTGTCAATGTTAAAATTGCACCAAAACTCTATAATAGGCAGTTAAAAGTGGGGGATGCATCTCAATGACTTCAGCCCTTGAGCAGATGGATTATGGCAGTCTTTCACTACACCAAGACACACTTTGTTCCCCTACAGGGCTCCTTCAGTGTGGAAGATCCATCATGCCTCCTAAACAAGCAATTAGTCAATACTTTGTATTATTCTGATTGTCAAATGGCATTTATTAAAGAATGAATCCCATTAAGTCCTCTGCTGAACAGAAGGGCACTAACTTCCCGAGAGACATCTCTCAGCTTCTCGCTGCTGCTGTGTCTGAACATTTCACCAGCACGCCAGGTTTTTTCTGTATCATTGCCAAGTTGAATGAGAAGGGGTGACACTGTATCCACATTACAAAAAGGACTGAAGGGCAGGCACCAAGAGCAAAGTGTCTCCAACTGCCTGTGGAGGCTGAGCTTGAGGTACCAAGAGACATTTTTGTGCTTTGCAGGAGGTCATCCCTGTTTCTGTGCACCCAGCCATAACCATCTTCCTACATATCCCCAAAACCACTGGGGTAGAAACATTTGGTCATGATGTGTTTCACTCCAGGTTACAGAATTTTATTTTGGCAGTCCAAGACTTGTTTTCCCCTCCTCGTCTCACACCTCATTTTTTTCTACCCACTTTCTCTGTTTTAGTCTCAGATTTCCAGGTTAGTTTACCAGATTATTTAAAGATAGACACTTTTTTAAACTGTCATGAAGACCCCTATAAAGACTAATCTATATCAGGTTAGATTAAGAAGGAGTTACTTCATAAATGTATTTTGTGAAACTACTTTCTCTTGCCGGGAGGGGAAACAAAAAAGAGTACGAAGCCAGGCATATTTGCAAAGAAAACATCACATTTCACAGTACCCAATAAAGAACAAATCACAGCTAGATGCACAGTTTACTGTGGCTGCCATGGTTTGCTGTCAAATATCTGTAAGCGAATTGGATTAACAAAAGGCCAAAGATGGTGTCAGAATTCACGTCTAGATGTATTTCAGAGAACTGCCTGCCTCTCCACAGCTACTTCCTTCCATAGGGTACCTAGAATCACTTCTTTAAAAAAAAAAAGAAGGAAATCTATTTATTTCTATTAATCAGCATTGTCACACAATTGTATCAGGCAAAATACCAAAACAGAAAACTTATTTATGAAACCTAAATGTTAACATTAGCTTTAGGTGAAAGGTTTTAACCTCACCTCTCAGTTCTGTTTTCCAGAACACTGACAATTTCAGCACAACCTTCCCGGGCAAAGATCCTTCTGAAGGAAAGCCTCAAAGCAAAACTTTGCCAGATTTCAAGATCCAGAGCATGTGAATGACCCACTTTTCTGAGTTTCTGAGCACCCAGAGAAACACTTCAAAAAGTGATGTCACTTGGCCATTGTCATAGGGTCATCACATAAAACAAACTTTTTAAAAGAAGTTACTCCAGAATACTTTGCTGTGTCCCTCTAGGATCTACACAGACCTAACTAAATTCCCTAGCCCCCTTGTAAGCAGTGACTGAATCCAGAGTGAAACCATTAGGAGTCTTGAAAGATGATCTTGGTTGCTCCACTGTCCTGGAGAACAGAGTGGGCAGCAGGCATTTCCAGGACATTACTTGCCACAACTAAACATCAGTTACTGCTATTTAAGGTGAAAAAAACCTCATTTTCTCTGAATGCAATAGAACACCTTGGGCATGTCATGATGAATCAAATTACAAAAGTCACTGTCGCTACTGCCAGTATGAGATACAAGATGCATGTAGTCATAAAAAAGGGAGGCTTCCTAAGATGATTTCCCACAATGCCACCATTTTACCTGTTTTAAGATGATTTGACAAACAAACATTGTTTGACAAACAATGATAGGACAAGAGGTAATGGGCACAAGCTGGAACACAGGAGGTTCCACTTAAATTTGAGAAGAAACTTCTTCTCAGTGAGGGTGACAGAGCACTGGAACAGGCTGCCCAGAGAGGTTGTGGAGTCTCCTTCTCTGGAGACATTCAAACCCCGCCTGGACGCCTTCCTGTGCAACCTCATCTGGGTGTTCCTGCTCCGGCAGGGGGATTGGACTGGATGAGCTTTTGAGGTCCCTTCCAATCCCTAACGTTCTGTGATTCTGTGATTCTGTGATTTCCCACAATGCCACCATTTTACCTGTTCATACAACCTGCAAAAGAGCTGTGGGGTGGCCACAGATCATGTTTAGACCAGCACCTCTTCTGTTCTTCTCAGCCATTTCCTCATTCGTAGTGTTTTGCTGCTGCTCTTGGTAAACTGAGATTCATTTTGACTTATGACTTGACTCCTTCCCGAGACATTCTGGGTCTTGCCTGTCAGTCAACAAGGGCAGAAGCAACTGTTCTGGTGGCTAAACCATAACAGCAACAGTTGGGGTTTGAAGATTTCCCTGGTAGTGATGAATGCACATCAAAATAATCCTTGTCAGAGTCCATCACCATTTGTCAAAAATTGCAGGTGAATTAATCTTGAAGTTACATAGAGACAAAGACATTCGGGAATGCCGTAAGAACTAGTCAGGGGAGCAGCCTTGGTAAACAAAACACATTCAGTAGGTTAGAATGCACGGGATATGTCCATTAACTGAAAACTCTACCTGGAGCACCATAGAAAAGAACATCAAGAGGCAGAAAGTTCTGAAATCTGGAACCCAAGTCAATCTTAAAATAGAGAGCAACAGGAACATGGCAGGGCAAGATGCAGTGTCTTGGGAACAGTACAAGGGGATGAAAAAACAGCCAAGGAGAAAACATGAAAGAGATGCTCGAACAGAGCAGACCAAAAGCATTAGGTACAGCAAAACAGAGAAGGCAGAATAGAAAAGGAAGAAAATCCCAAAGGCAGTGTTGGGACAAAAGGCAGCAGAAATTCTTCCACATGCCAGTGTGAAAGAAGCATAATTAATGCATAAGTATCACAAGAAAGAAGAAACAATTACAGAAGTCAAGTGAGGGATGAGGAAGGCAGAAAGAACAGAACAGTACAGATTTGAACATTGCACACTTCAGGGCTGTTGAACAGTCAGAACATCGTGTCTTTATTTATGAGGCCAGAAGTGCATCCTTACAGCAATAAATTAGCATCCACATAATATTTTAATAGCAACATCATCCATCACTGTAAATAAGCAGTAAACTCTAAAGGAACAAAAACAAGCATTCTTTTCATTAGGTCAGTTCGGTATAGGCATATATAAATACAAGGATCCTTCCCAGTGACCTGGAGGAAGGAATCAGCAAGTCTCAGCACAAGAAGCGTCAGATCACATCATGTCATCATGACAAACATCAATCCATCCTCTTGCTCACAGACTGCCTGGCTCACAACCACAGCACTGTATCAGAAGAGAAAGAAGCTTTGATATGGTCAACAAGCTCGACTACCCTGGTGTTTCTGTTTAAGCCTTCCACCAGGCTCTTGCAGATGCACCAGTTGTTATCAGTGAGGACCGCTAGCATGGCCCAGCTGCTGATGTCCCAGCCACCACGGCAATCTGATCCTGCTCTGAGCAGATCTACCCAACATGGTGGTTAAAGCAACCCTGGCTGTGAGGAGGCACACTTGGCCCCAGACAGGGAACTGTCAGCACCGAGGGGGCTCCTGCTGGGATGCTGGGGGTTGTGACAGGCCAAGGCAGAAACACCCAGTCTACGTTCACCCAAAAGGTGAACAACACGGGCAGAAATGACAGCACACCTCCCTTTGCTCTCCATCGCACAGCAAGACCACTTTCAAGATGGCAACGCATGGGTCACCTCTGGTCTCTACACTCAGATCTCCAGTCCCTCAGGTGTGTACATCCTCTGGGACAGGGCATGGCACCGGCAGACCAGGCGGGCTGGACCCTTCCCGCCGTGGGGCCAAGGGCCAAGTCGGCGGTCTCAATCTTAACTCTTATCCCTTGATCCCTCATTTCTTCCCCTCAGGTCCCCGGTGCTGACTCTGCACAACCACTCCGTCTCCCCAGAAGGTCCACCCTGGGCCACCTCGCCAGCGAGGCGTGGGGCAGGAGCCGA
>NW_010209235.1:0-1130 GCF_000695765.1 Mesitornis unicolor
TATATATAAATGTATAATTGAATTACTCTGTGTGTATATATATGACTACAAATACATACATACATGCATACATACATGCACACCCAAATATTGAGAACCAGAACATGTGCAGCTTTCATAAACCCTCTACTGTCTTTCATATGGGTCCTGAGTATAATTAACTTCAAGTGGCTGCTGCCAGTGTGGTTAGGTTAACATGCATCTTCACTGTCTCGAATCAACACATGGTTTAGCGTTTGGGCAAGTGTGTTCTAATTTATGTAATGCTCCGGCTGTACTTGCTCGCTCCCAAGTGTTTTCCTTGTGTCTTTTGAAACAAATATGCTGTCAAAGATACTCTTCCAGAACCAAGAGGCGTCAGCAGAAATGTTGCATGGGATCCCTTGAGCCCTGTGCTGGGTATGTCGTGCTTTTGCAAGTGGTTATGTGGTGAGGTTGGTAGTGCTGCTTGTGTGATTAAGGGCTGCTTTCATGAATAGCAGAATCCTGTGTCGGAGCCCAGTTTCCTTTTTCACTCACAAGAATCTTTGCCGCAGCGGTCGGATTAAGACTGTTGGAGCAGCTTTCTGAGTATCTACTTAGGGTGACCAGCCCCCGTTATATCAAACCCTTCCACTTTGAAAGCCTCTTGAACCTTTGAAAATCTCTATTTTGAAAAAACGCTGGAGATGAATTATATATGTAGCATTTTGAAATCTACCAAGACATGCTCTTTGTTCAGTGCCTATAATTACAAACAGCGTTCTGATCCTGAGCAGAGGGTCTTAAAAGAAGATCACATTCAAAGCTGCTTATTAATTACGTTACTGAGTGTCAGCCCTTTCAATAAAGGAGAAAGTGCGTTCTTCCTTGGCTGCAATGCAGATACAATAGAGATAATGTCAATTCCCAAGGAAGGATTATTTAAAACTAGAATGATGCTTGTACCTGCTAATTAAAAGTTAATATATCTGTAAGAAAATGAGATTTCTAAGCCAGATTTTAATTGGTTTGCCATTGTTACTTGTGTCTGAGGTCACAGGGTGAGGCACCCAGGAAGCCGTGCTATGTGTCCTTGTCTTCTGTAATTAACCTTTAGACTGGGTAGCATTGTTAATGTGCTGTTTTCTGTCATGCCACTGTCATTCCTA
>NW_010209235.1:1149-13656 GCF_000695765.1 Mesitornis unicolor
AAGACTTAGTATTTATATAATTTATTCAGAATTTAAAAAAAAACCAAAAACCAACAAACCATTTTAAAAGTTTTGTTAATAAATTCCAAGTCCTGTACACTGCCACATATGTTTCCAGTATGGCTGCAGAAATAGGCTGGGTGCTAGTCAGTCCTTGCTGCTCAGACAGTGCCTCTTTTGTCACGTTGCACCACAAAACGTTACTCAGATTCTTAATGCCCTTGACCTCAGTTACATCTATACGATGTATCACAGCCCGAAAAAAGGAGCCTTTTAACACTGCTGAGTCAAATGGCTCATTTCAGGAAATACTGGAATAAAGAGTGTTTGTACAGTCTTTGTGGCAGCCTTCTGCATATGCATTATAAAGCAGTCTTTAATTATGGATTCACATTATTGCTTATTTCCACAGAATTCCTGCCTCGTTAAGTGCATGGTATGGATGTTGCTCCATTTGGGAACAGCCATTGTGTTTTTGTTTTTCTCCTGTATTTTCAGTGCATATCACAGGATCACAGAATCCCAGACCGTTAGGGATTGGAAGGGACCTCCAAAGCTCATCCAGTCCAATCCCCCTGCCGGAGCAGGAACACCCAGATGAGGTTACACAGGAAGGCGTCCAGGCGGGTTTTGAATGTCTGCAGAGAAGGAGACTCCACAACCTCTCTGGGCAGCCTGGGCCAGTGCTCTGTCACCCTCACTGAGAAGAAGTTTCTTCTCAAATTGAAGTGGAACCTCCTGTGTTCCAGTTTGTGCCCATTACCCCTTGTCCTATCATTGTTTGTCACCGAGAAGAGCCTGGCTCCATCCTCGTGACACTCTTCATTCTTTTTGTAGTTCTGCAAACCACATAAGACTGTTCTGAAAGTACTGACTTTTCCATATCAGTCATTATGTTTTCCTGCTGTGTCACATGTTTAGGAATTTGTGTCTCGGAACCCTGCGGTGAGATAGAGGTGCATTCACACTGTAGAGGTGGAATGAACTTTAGAAGTCCAAGTAATCCTGCTTGTAGGTGTCCAGTGGAATCTGCTCAGATTCACTGTGGAGTCATCAGCACTCTGCTGTGAACCAGGGAGAGCGGTTTGGGCACAGATGCAGGTAGGACACCAGACCCTGGGCAGAGGCTGGGAAAGAAATGGTTGTCTAGGATATCCCACTTTGGCTCCGAGGCCGTCCTCCTCACATCTGCACACTCCTTTCCCCATCCCCAGCCCTTGCTGTATTACGTGCCTTCGAGTTGTGGTATCAGAGAGAGATGCCCCTTAGATACCTCCTTGGCTTCATCCCTGGGCAGGCTGTAATTTCTGTAAGATTGAGGAGCAGGTCTGTGGAAAACACTGTGATGTTACAATTAAAACCTGTGCGTCAGGGAGCTACAGAGTTCAGACTGCTGGGTAAAGTTAATTCTTTTAACTTCTTAACTGTTTGTTGGGGTTTTTTTCTTATCTAGAATGTCAGTCTTTTTAGATAATTCAAGATTCATATTTACCCAATCAGCCCTTTTGAGTGTTTCAGATCTTTAAGGTTTCCACAAGTTGAATTGATCCTTTATCATTATCCGTTATAATTAAGAAATATGCCTCCCCACAGTAGTCCTTCATGCGTGTGACACTCGGAAACGCCAGAAGAAACCTCGTTGATTTCTGATAAGAATATCTTAAACTGAAATGGATTTTTTTTTTTTAGAAATAAGTGTCACTTGGCTGCTGGTTTTTTGTTTCTTTGTATTTTTGTTTGGTTTTGGTTTATTTGTTTTGGTTTGTTTTGGTTGGTTTGTTTGTTTTGGTTGGTTTGTTTGTTTTTGGGTTTGTTTGTTTTTGGTTTTGTTTGTTTTGGTTTTGTTTGGTTTTTTGGTTTTGTTTGTTTGTCTTGTGGGGTTGTTTTGTTGGTTTTTTCCCTTCTCTGTATTATTCAGGTTTGCATTATTTTCTTCTTTGATTTGCTGGTTGTTGAAAGAAAGGTGCCTGTGGTAATTGTTAAGGAGCTTTTCTCAGCTATTAACCCTTAACTAGAGCTGCTTATGGACTTTTAAAAGTTGTGTAGCTGCTGAGAGCCTGTGTAATGAGTACCCTTGGTGTCAGCTGAGGCTGTGTGACAGATGTCATTTGGATTGAGGTCCGTGTGTGTTTTCAAAGATTTTCTTGGGAACTTTCAGTAAATAACCTAATCTCTCTGTGCCTCAGTTACCCTTTTGTGCTGAGATAACTAATCCTTTGCCGTATCGTAGAAAAACTGTGAAGGTGAAGAATGTAGACTGGGAGGTGTTTGGACATTGAAACAGTAGAAGCCTGTAAGACAGAGGGAGACTGTTCATTGAATGCTTCCTCTTGAAAAGCTGTGGGTGGCAGGGCTGACCGTGGTAATGTGGTTTACAAGTGGTGGTCAGTGGTGAAGCGCCAGTTGACTTTGTGGGCTCAGGGTCTGATGTTGTGAGAGTAACAGGAGAAGCACTCAAGGATTTGTTTTGGTGGGGGAATGGGAACAGCGGAAGAAAGCAAATACACTTTTCAGACATCTTTTTATCAGGACAGAGAAAGGAACAATTCATGTTGAGAGTCCCTGAGGCGTGCGTCCAAGAAGGATCCCAAGTGGCATTTCCTGGCATTTCGGTAGAGCTGTGCTGATCTGTCCTAGCTAGGACTCAGGCTTTTGGCTATGAAATCTCATGAAAGAAGAAAGAAGTTTCAGGCAATTCTTTTGTTGCAGAAAGCTTTCAACCGTGGTATCTCCTACAGTGTTGATGCCAATACATTTAAAATTGACTAGCAGGTAATAAAAGGATCTGGATTCACTTTACTTGCAGCTGTATAGATCCAGGATAAACTCGCTGGAAATCAGAATTGCAACACGGAATATATTGCCTGTGAATGAGAAGAGGAAGCAACTCAGAATTTGCAGATTCATACTAACAGAAGTGCTTGTCATGAGGGGGTTAAGAATTTACTTCAATGGGAGCAGTGTTGGAGCAACAATGATTGCTCTTGAAAGTCAATTTTCTTTCTCTTACGTATTTTCTTGCACTGTTGGTACCTTTGCAGTGTGTTGAGTTGCATCTTTGAAAATGTGTTTAAGCCTTAAAAAAAGGCAAAAGGATAACGGGATCAGTCAAAGAACCAAAGAGAAGCTTTGAGGGTCTGTTGCTGCAGAAGTACAGTGCATGATGTACTTTTGGTGTCAATTCCTGTCCCTGAAACTGGGAGTAAAAGTTGAAAGGGCAAGTGCTCCGTACAGCTCCTGGAAAGCTAGGCTCTCAGCTTCCACTAACGATACTGAATGTGTATCTGCTCCTTTTTTGTGCAGCAGGAAAGGTGCCCTGCAGATCTGTTACTTCCTCTTCAGCTCTGAGCCATAGATCATTTTTCATGTGTAAACAATTTAAAATATTCTGGGGTTTTTAGAACTCGTTAAACTTTTCTTTTCATAAGACCTGGTAAGAAAGGCTATCAAAAGTATCACAGCAGATAAGGAACAGTCTTATTGCAGTTAGAGATAAAGTGGGCTTTGAAATGTCTGGCTTTTTAAAGAAACAGAAGATGCATTTGTTCTCCCTTCATACAGACTGCTGTGAGAGGGCTGCAGCAGTCGGCTTCAAATGTGAACCTCAGTCCAAAATGTGCTTTAGCCTAGTGTATTTTCAGGGGTGAGGCCTTCAGAGTGCATCTGCAGCTCCTGCTGCTCGGCTTCATCACATGCAGGCAGGCAAAAAACCAGAAATCTTGGACTGTCCCTTATCTGCAGGAGGCAGGTCAAAGAAAGGTAAATGCACAAAGCTGGAAGGAACTGCAAGAGATACGATGCAGACCTTGGTTGTGGAGGCAGGTTCTCCAAGATATCCCCATCCTGTTTACCTAGTTCTTTTTGAGCAATAAAGGTGGTGCACAGCTTCAGCAGTTTCCCAATTTAGTTAGATTAGCCTAAATCTCCTTTGCAAGTCTTTCAGACATGTTGAACAACTGCTAGCTTTATTCTTCGGAGGATTATCTCCTGTGTTAAGGCATGTCCATGCTGTGGACAACAGCTAACAGTTATTAGCTTGATGGCTCTGACAGAAGAGCTCTGGAAAATCTGACTCTGGAAGCTGCATATCCAGTTGTTCACTTTTCTGCTGGGTGTGACTTGCTTCCACCAAAGTGTCAGCACAGCAGAGAGGAATGTGGGTTTGTGCTGGGTTTGCACTCCAGCTTCTCCTGTGCAAAGCTGTGTACCTGGGCTTAGCCCACTGGACTTCAGCTGAGGTGGTGGTGGATGAAGCCATGTGCTGAAACGTTTCTTTGTGCTGCCTCTGCAGCACTTTGGATCTCTGAGTTTCAGAGGATTGATTCTAGGCGATTTGCGACGTTATGAAATACTTGCAGACTTTTTTGGCTCAGTGCTTTTTTTCTGAATAGTCACAAAATACTGCAAAGAAGTGAGCCTCTGACTGACCCCTCTGAGAACTCGTTCAAACCCCTGAAGATTCTAGCATGTCTGTGCTGCCCGTTTTCTGGTGTTTATGCTGTACTCTAACAGAGAAACCTCGATTAGACCAGTTTGTCTTGGTACGTTCTTTACAGAAGCAGATCTGCTGATTTTGATTGTCTAACCATCTTTTGGGTGTGTGTAATTGATTAATGATTTGTTTCAGAAGTCTGAGTTTGACAGGTCTCCAGTTTTCTGCGTGCTTGTCATCCTCTTTCCATTTTTATGGTGGTCCTGTTCATGCTTTTGAGCAGCACTTTAGGACTTCCCTTGTATCCTGCGAGTTTGCAGTTTCAGTGGTTTCATCCATTACTGCGTGGTGGTTTCATTTTGGGGTTGTTTGGTTTTTTTTTCCTCTATCATAAAAAAAATGTAGTTTAATTTCATCTGTTTTGGCTAACTTACATGAGTCTCCTAATATTCTTTAAACACATCTCTGTTTTGGTCAGCACTGTAGTTACTCAATGACCTGTCTTTCTTTTGCCACAGTAAACTTTCCCTTTGTGTGTTGATTCCATCTCCAGCATTTGTAGCTTTCCTGCAGTCTTTTGGCCTCCCGTGAAACCCTGCTGACCTGTGCAGAGTTGTTTGAAATGTCTTTTTTTGAGATTCACTATCCTTAGTTGGCTGCACTTGTTCCTTCCTTCTGTTGGAACAGGTGGTGGTGTCATTTCATGATCACCATTACCCAGTCCATCTCCTGTCTTCAGATTTTCAAACGGTTTCTCCTTTTTAGCCAAACCAACTCCGTCTTCTGAAGTGAAATCTACCCAGGGTGCAAGAAGATCTCGATGTGTCTGGCTGTGCTGATGGATACTTTGGATAAGCACAGCTGTCTTCATAGCATCTGCCCTTCACTTGGGGCTGATGTAGGCAGAAAGATGGCAAATACTGGATGACTTTATTTTTCTATTGCATGTTAGTGGAAAGCTGTTAGTGAAGATTTTGCTAACCAGATTTCTTAGTGTGACTCCTTGCAGGAACACAGACTTCACATAAAAGCTGATGGAATGAGTAAAGGACACTGTAGTTATAGGAAGGGGGTAGATAAAGTATTAAATGTAGACATGTTCTTTATGTCTCCTGATTTCATTAGCCAACAAGTATTCAGAAGGCAAAATGCCAGCACTGCTAATTGTGTTTTCTCTGAGTCAAGCAATTGGCACGATACTTTATTTATTAGGAGTCTTTTCCTAAATGCGTCCTGGGTGTTCACCACGGGCTGCATGAGTCAGGGCTATGATTCTGAAAATCTTGAGGTTCCTAAAGCAGAGTTAACAGGGTGTAATGTAAACAGAAGAGTAAATAAGTATCTGATTGGTGTCCCATAGCTGTATTATCTTGCTAGCAACAAGTCTGTTTATCTTTTACCATATTAGGATGAATCTAGAATCTCTCAAGGAGTAAACACAGTGGGCCAGGCCTTAAAGATGCTGGAAGTTCTGCTTGCTGGAGACACCAGGGTTGTCTGCTTGCCCATCATAAGCCCATCAGAATCGTTCTGAAAGGGATCCTGCTGGTACCGTCCCTGTTCATCTCGTGCTCTGGAAAGAGACTGGGTGTTCCTCAGAGATTAGGAGGTGCTGAACGGGGTTTTGCTCAAGGGGAAAGTTACGTATGTGTTGGTAGATGCCTGTGTTTTGCTGACCATTATTAACGATGTCTGCACAAGTTGCATCTCCCTAAAGAATGCCAAGTCTTTGGTACACGACACTGCGCCTGGGGGTGGGGCCTTGGACAAATCTCCTTGAGCAAGTCTAACCGGCTTAGAGCCGATTTCCTTTTCAGACATAGGGAATTAACCAAAGATAATAGGGACCACGCCTGGCCAGTGTATTGTAAGAGCTGACTTTTCATTTTTTGGTGTCTTTTCATTTTCTGGTATTGGAATGAAAGAAGAAGTAGCTGAGCTTGAGGTTTCTTACACTTTTCTTCTGGTCTACAAGGGCTGGGGCGATTGCTTTCTGCTCAAGATTCAGCTACTATTCCTGTTTACTTTGGCAAGACACTAAATCTGCCCTTTGCTACCCTTCTGTGAAATGAAATGCTTCATTCCTAAGTTTGATAAAGTCAGGGGCAAGATTCCCATGGCTTTCAGTGACATTACCTATGCTAATGGGTAGAGTGAGACACAGCAAAGTTGACTAGAAGTACAAAGTGGTTTTATTCCCGCTAGCATTTGACTTCTCCCTAGTGTTCCTGTGTCGGGCAGTGAATATCTAATATAGCTTTGTTCAGCTGCGGTTTTTGTCACCCACATTCTGGCAGAAGTTAATTTTCCAGGTAGGTTGTGCGCTGATTAAGGGTGATAGTACTGGAAGATGATCCATTTACTGGCTTTTGGCTTAAAGTGGGGAAGAGAAGTCTGTTTTGCCTCCTTGGACAATTCGTAAACACCAACAATTTGCACTTTATAGGTGCTTCATCCCTACCCAGCCTTTCCCAGGTTTTGCAAAGCAGCAATCAGTCCTCATTTATGCTGTTGTAATGATATTACACTCATCTTAAGACAGTAGTAGAAGAACTGGAGCACAAAGTAGTTCAGGATGCGCCCAAGGTTCATGTAATAAACAGCTGTAGCACCAGAGAGAATTCTCCTCTGTGACTGCTTTTCTGTGGTAGATGATGCTTATAGGTCCTATCAATCTGGTCTGTACCTTGTAAGCACATACTGTTTTTACTGTGCAGTATAATTGTGGGATTCCTGAAAACAAGGAAGCTTTTGGTAAATTAAGTCGTATTATCTACATTCTTTGCTGACTCTTTGTGCTTTTGGTTGTTGCTGTTACCATCCTTTGTAATTCTGGTGAATCATCCCCAGTGAATGTATGTACATGAAGAGTCTCCTGCTTGCAGATCTCCTTTCTGTGAAGTAAGAAGGGGTTTGTTTCTGTGAAACTCTGATCCTAATGGTCACCATCAGTGTAGGCTGTGTTTCAGTGGAATCTGCTTTTCTGTGGATATCCACTCTGGAGAAGAGACATCCTGAAGCCCAGGCTCTCTGGTGAGGTGTGGGCTGGTGCGTACATAAGCTATGATGACAGGAGAGCTTCTAATCACTGGAAAGGCGAGTTTGGTGTAAGTTTGCACCTTATCAAAAGCAGAGAAAGAAGGTATTTTGTTAAACACATGTTGCAGTTCATGACTCTTTAATTAATTTAATAGAATATGACAGCCTATTCCCTTTAATAGCTGCCGCTAACTGAGAGCCTTTGCTCTGTTTCAGATTGTGGAAACCTGAACTAAAACATCCTGTGACTGACAACGCGACAGCAACATCCCAGAAGGTGGGTTTTCTGTTTTTGTTGGTCTCGTATCAGTCGTTCCAGAGCCGTGGCCATGGTGCACATCTTGACTTTACCAGGATGGATTGCTTAATGAATTTCTGTGGCTTGTTCAGACAAAACCAAATAGTTTGACAGGACTCCTCCTATGTCTGCACGTATGTGTGTTATGTATTTTGATGCTATTTTAAACAAAGACAATGCGTACCTTTCCCGGGCTGTACAGTGAAGGTGTTTATGACACCGAGGTGGAAACTTAAGTAAAAATAACAGCAAGTTGGGATTTTGCCAACTTTTTTGTGTAGGTGTCTGCTTTCTGTAGGAAATGTGCTATTGGCAGTACAAGTTGAGGTATCCAAAAGCTGGTCCTGTTGAGTACAAGCACTGCAAGCTGAATCTGTGATGTGGTGTTTTTCTCTCATCATACTTGAAATTGAGAGTTCACAGTTGCCAAGAACGTTCTCTGCAGCATGCGCTGATTACTTGTCTGTCGGTCACCACGTGCTCACCTTGTTTGAGGGTTCGTTGCTCTGCTTTGCTGAAATGTTTTATTGAGGTTGTTTACGGAACACTCACATTTGCAGCACGGCACAGATGCAAGGAAATGCTGATCCTTGGATTTCCCACGGTACCTGGCATTACCTGTTCAGAGGAAGGTTTGTGTAATGGGTGCAGGCAGCTTTTGGTTAGTTGAATGGCTGGAGTGAAAAACAGCACAAAGGGCTGGTAAATCACACTCTCAATTTATCCAGTGGCTGTTGCAAGGACAGTTAGTTGGTCATTCCTCTTCAGCCAAGGAAAGTGCTCATCTCAACTGCTTGAAGTTCTCAAGCACTGGCTTTATCTGGTGACATTGCACAGCCATGATGTTTGGCTTGGTTTTGTTTTGTTTTCTTCTATCCTGGAGCTGTTTTTTGTCACTTTTCTTTGTAGCAGGGGCAGTGGAGTAAAAACTGGGACGTGTCTTGCCTGCACCTGTGTGCTGGGGGGCAGTTTCTTCTGGCCGCAGCGTTGCTGATGTTACTGCAGCCCCTTGTTTCTGTCCTGGACATCATAGTTCTTTTTTCCTATGTCTGAAAACACGAGTCTTTCTAAAGTACATGTCCACAGCAGGAAAGTGAGCGACAGTATTTCAGTGCAGAGCAGCAATGTCTGTGCTAGGTATTTCAGAGTGCAGTGTTGGTTGCCAGCTCTGAAGTTCTGCATTAGAACTGTGATGGGCTGCAGTGCAAAAAAAAATAAAATTTCTATTTTCAAGGTGCTGAAAAGAATTGCTGTAGTCTTGTAAGCATTGTCTTGTGTGTTTGTGAGAAGGCCGTGAGAGAAATGGGTGAGGTGTGAGAATTTATCAGCAAGCCTCAAGCATACTTGAACTGGGACTGCCAGGGCCCTACTCTTGCTATTAATCCCTGTCCAGTGTGAAAATGTCTAGCTTTGATTTGAGTGAGTGCAAGATACCTCTTCTAGCTGTTCCTTGTCAGACTCCTTGTGTCACTGAATGTGATTTATTAGGGAAAAAGTTAAATGGTCAGGAAGAGCCAGGTCTCTCAAAACTGTAATGAGGCTGAACCAAGTAACTCTTAATGGAAGAGCGATTTGAGGATCTGAGCTTAAAGTGTCGATGAAGCTGTTTGGTGGATGCTCTTTGCGAAGAGCAACAGTGAAGTTCAGAGTTCATTCTGCATTTTGATTCACTGGTGCTAGTCTGGTTTTCAGAAGTCTTGATGGCCGGTGTTGAATGTGCTGTCTGCTCTTGCCCAAAGCTCATCACACTGACGTGTGACCGGGCTGGAGAGCTGTCAGCTGAAAGAGGTAGGTCAACTCACTCCTGTCTGCTCTAAAGAGTGAGTAGTAATCCAGTTCTCCTTGTAGCCAGAATATGGGTACTTTCCGCTGTGTTTGAGCTGCTCACAGTTTATCATGTGTAGAAGATGTGTTCTTGTATAAATGGACAGCAAAAAAGCTTTTTGTAATTAAATAACTGGTTGTCTAAATCCTGCTTTAGCAAGCTGATCAAACAGTGAGTGCAGGCTGCAGGTGCAGCCCCAGACCAAGGCTGGATAAACACTTCAAAATTTGAACTTTTTTAGTTCTTCTTTCTGATCCTCCTTATCTTGCCCTCTTCTGCCACACGAATCTAAGGCATGTTCACAGCACACATGTCCAGCTCTCCCTTTTGTCTTAATAGCCTTCCTTATTAACCCTCTCTTAAGCTTCTACATAACCAGTGTAATGGCACAGAGGAAAAATCTTCATGTGTTTCTTGGGCTGACTCTGCATCACTTTCTGGACTGCCCCAAAGCACCTTCCTTCTTTTCCTTGCTCATCACACAGCAGTTGTGTATCTGGCACAAAGGAGTGAAAGCAAGACCCAGAAGCCTATGGGTCGGATGGGGACCAGAGAAGCCTGCTTGCCCTAAGACCAGAGCCAGGGAGGAAACAAAATGGGAGGTGATGAATGAGGGTTGTGGCTGTAGTATCTTTTCTCCAGTAGCGCAGGCTGGCACCCATATGACTCCGAACCAGCTATGCGTGCAGTATTAACTCTAATGGACTGGATTTCCAATTGTCATCACAAGTATGTCAATATTGCACAGCAGCACGACAGCTTGTTGTTTTTGTTCTTTCAGGTGCATCTGAACATGCAGACTGCATGTCCAAACCCCGCTCACTTAAATAATTCAAAGCCTGAGACTGTGAATATGCAAAAATAGGTGCTCTTTTCAAGGCCCACTTTGTTTTTCATTGTCTGAGATTACATGTAATGTATAAAGATGCAGAGTTAAAAAACAGCAGTTTTCTGAGTGGAGCCAAATGCTTGAGTTAATGTTCTACCAAACACCAAATGTGAAACCCAGAGGTAGGGCCAGAAAAATATTTATTGAGGGAGTATCAGAGGACGTTGGTCTTACTGACACCAGCAGCTCTCAAGTGCTAGTTAGATAACCGAGTAAGTGTTTGTGGGTTGTTTTCTAATGACTAATTCCATTGCTAGCAATGTCTTCAGGAAAAAACAGCAAATGGAAGGAACAGGTGGCACACAACTTTTCTAAAAGGAAACAACATACTGGAGAACTGCAAGCGTCTGCTTGTGCTTAATGCCCAGCCTTCAAACACTGACGCAGCTCATTTGTGTGGAATAAATTGCTAGACCAGCCAGTAGTCCTTTACAATACTTTTTCTTTTCTTTTGTGTGCTTATTTTAGTAATTCAGTGGGGTAAAATCATACCCCTTGTTACCTCCTGCCTCCAGGAGGTAGTAGGATAATAACAATTTTGATTAGATCCTTCTCCGTAACAATGAGTGAGAGTTTTTCTGTTGACTTCAATGGGAGTAGGAGCCAGACCCTTTGTAATACAGCAGTGACATCTTCTGAGACAGTATTAAAGAAGAGATGTTATGCCCTTTAATTCTAACCTGAGAAGTTTAAATTAAGTAGGACAAAACTCTTTGGGGAGAGAAAACATCTTTCATGAGATTATCTGACACAGCAGGGAGAACAGCCAAGTTTGCCCATCAGTGGTGAATACCCAGATAAAAGTTTTTATTCCCAAAAACTTCACTTGGAGTTTTGTTGTGTTTTGGTTTGGGGTTTGTTTTTTCCTTTTTTCCTCAGGTGTAGGAGATGTTATCTCTGTCTACAAGGCTTGCTTTACTTACAGCCTTTAAGCATAGTGGCTGTAATGCCTTTATGGCTTGCATATCCTTTCTTATTACTGAGGAGAAAGCATTTCAGTGTGTATCAGCCAGAAATAGGAGCTTTTCTGTTACTTACGGTCTCGAGTCCTATCCTGGTCATTATGTCCATTCATTATGTTCTCACAGGTTTCTGGAACCATTACCACTCAACAAGTGATATGTCAAGAGTCTCTCTCCAGTAAAGTCACTCATATTTTTTTCCCACTGGTACCAGTAACCACAGAACCAGGGTTAAAGTTATTTGATCTCATGTCAGTATGGAGGGTCTCGCTGGAGCTCTGAACTAAACACATGACACTTTGTAGGGTACACAAATCATATGTCTTCTATTACCTCTCCTCTGGATATTTGTGTGTAGCTGAAATAACTTTGTGAAGTCACAGGATTTGTAATTTCTAGTCTGTTTAGGACCAGTGTCTCAAATCAAGTCAGCCCTATGCTTCTAGGAAACGCAGTCTAGTTCAGTATGGGGAATGTTAGCCCAGATGTTGAGAGAGTTGGGCATGAATAGGACCTCATAACATTTTGATCCTGACTGAAAAAGAGGAAAATGCTTGTTCAGAGGTCAATATCGCTGTTGCCTTTGTTTAACCTCGGTTGCACAGGGGACTGTTCACACTTTGTTGTTTTTCTCTGTCAGGTTTATAATCCAAATGCTGTACAACCCGGTTCTTTGCATTGCTGGTCATTGATATAAATGCAGTTATCTCACACTTTAATGCTGCAGTGGTGGTTGCTTTGAGCTGAGGCTTCCAAAGGCCCCTTGTCTGAATGAGAGTTGAGGGGACTTGTGTGACTGAAAATGTGAAAACCTCCATCTTCAGGTTTTCAGTGCAGTCCTAGGAGAGATGTGGCTGTGGCACAGAATTGTAGGCAAGGATTCAACTGATTTGTGAGCTCTTAGCTGAGCTGTCACACTCAAACAGCTCTTTCCAACTATTTGAATCAAAAGCTTAGAGCTAGGGAAGACACAATGCATCACAGTGGTGCTCCGTTTGAAATCCAGGACTTTAATAAGCTTTCGCTCCTTTTCTCTTTTTCTTCTCCCCTTGATGTACCTGC
>NW_010209235.1:13687-28767 GCF_000695765.1 Mesitornis unicolor
ATCTTCCTTTAGAAAAGGTTCTGGGAATGTATGCAGTGGGGATAGGAGCCAGGCGAGGGGCAAAGCATTGTGTGGTTGAATGTTTGCATTGTGGAAAGGCTTTCGGACCTGGGGCTGGTTTGGAAAAATACCATTCAGGGAATAATTGCCTGCCCAAAACCCCTTGCCATGGAGGTGGCGTGGGAGGTAAGTGAAAAGGTGCAGGAGTTGACTGTTTCCAAAAACAAACCTGCGATGAGTCACAGATGAGTTTGAACTTCTACAGGACTGTGGGCAGAGGGAAGCCCGTGTTCCCCAGCAGCGTACAGCCTTGCGTCTTTGCCTGCTCTGTGTCTGGAGAGGCCAAGTTTAGGAGCCAGCAAGATGCCATGTTACTCTTTTTGTGAAGGTGTTTAGTTCCTGAGCTGAGGCAGACAGGGTGAAGGAGGAGCCTCCTGGGAGATCCATTCCTGAAGTGAAAAGGGAGCATTGGCATCTGCAGTTTGCATGCAAGGAAATGAGGCGCGTGTCAAGACATTAATGTTATCTGCAGGCAGCAGGCAAGTCCGTGGCCCAGCCGGGATCAGACTCCAGTCTCCGAGCGCCGTGCAGTGCTTTGTTGTCTCTTCTATCAAAGTGCCTGTTTCCACCATTCATCTTAAAGAACAGGTTATCCTGATCTAACTACCAAGAAATAGCTGCGTAATGCAAACAGTAACAGTATGGACAGATAAGTATATAAGCTTACATTTTGTTTCTGATTGGAGCAGGGGTGCATGCATCTGAGGCACGTGCTAATGTGCTCAGAAGGAGAAAATACAAACCCCAACCCATCAGGCAGGAAACTGTTGCTTTGGATGAAAAGCTGTTGTTTTTCTTAAGCAAATACAAAGGCAAGTTTCATGTGTGAGCTGTGGGAGCTGACCTTGAAAGCCTTGACTTTCAAATACAGTTCTGACTGATTCTGACAGTATTTTTGTCTTAACAATTATGCATTGTCATAGTAAGTAAGGCCTGAAACTTAAGGTTGCTGTGCTTAAGCTCTTCACGTCAGAATGCAATTGTGCATGTTGTGTTTGTGCCAGAAAGCTCAAAGCATCAGGGCCAGATGCTTATTTATCTCTGAAATTGCTGTAGCTCCGTTGTTTCCGACAGACTCGCGCCCACATGCGTTTATACCAGCCAGCAAACAGGCTCTGTAGTCTCAGAAATGCACCATGAAGATACCGCGCCACATCTGTAACGTAGCAACAGGAACGCCTTTATGCTGTTCTCGTTACTGCTGGTCTCGGGTTGGTGCTAATAGTGAGCATATGGTGGAGAGTTTGCTTTCTTTTTGGTGAGGCTAGTCAAATTGTCTGGGAGCATAATGCCTACCAAATTTAAACAGCCCGTTATCGTAGTGGTGTGAGGGCCCTGCTTTGAGGAACCTCAGCTTTGGCTCAGTACAAAGGGTTGGGAAGACGTCACACCGCAGCATGTCTCCAAGGTTTCTTCCTGCTTTCCATGGGATTAGCGCTTGCTCTGTGTGAAGTTTGGCCTTCCTGAATCCATCAAAAACTCTGCCAACAGGGCCTGGCATCTTTGTTTTCCCCTTCCAGGCCCTCTGGAGTGCCAGTGCTGGCTGTGTGGGCAGCAGAAGCCTTTTGTGCATGGTAGAGAATGAGGTGCCAGGGCTGGGAAAATAGTTGTGGGCCATGAGCAGCGATTACGTATTCCTCGGGATCAGCATCTCCGCTGGTGTTAATCAGCACCAAGGCCTGAGATCAGTGCAGCACCTGCTGCTGCGGCTGCTTTGTGCCTGCTGTCAGGTGTCTCACAGTCTTATGCAAATAAACCATTTAAGAAAATTAATTACTTGGATCAGGCCATTCTGGATATAATAGCACTGGATCCTGTACGAGCCAGACAGATGCTTGAATGATGTCCTGTATTTCACAAAACATAGCAATTAGGTTTTCCCCTGGTATCTTTTGTGTTTTTCACTTTGTTTAGCTTTTATTTCTGTGAGGGCAGAGAGGGAGTTAGCACGAGTGTGGTAACTACTGGCTGTAATTACGTAGCCAAAAGAAACAGAAAGAAGCCTTCTCGGGTGTTTTCCACATCTTGAGATTTATTAGGTGTCTCATATGCTGACAGAACCAGAGGTAGAATTGCTTTCAGTGTTCATCTGTCACCGTGTGAGAGGCAAGAAGCAGGTCTCACAGAAGTACTGTAGTGCAGGAACTTGACTTGTTTGTTCCTGCCCATCACGGGCAATTCCCTCACTCGATTAAATGGTTTTCTGGTATCTCAGCGAATAGATGAGAGTGATTCTGTTTTTACAAGTGCAGTACATGGGAGAGCACCTTTCACGTAAAGGATATTTAAACACAAAATCTAGATCTGAGTTTAAAGTGTTTGGTCTCTTTCTACAGTATTGCTAATCATTAACAAATAATAAAATAATTTGCAGTTCAGAGGAATCTTGTAGCCTATTTGTCCCTGCAGACAAACACTGTATTCACTGGGGTAACTGCAATAATTGGAAAGAAAAAAGGTAAAGTAAGTATGTACTGCTGCACCTCAGCTGAAGCAGCTCTGCGTTTCTTGGCTACTGTAATGAAGCAAAAATCTCTGCTCAGGAAGATGATAAAAACAAATGTGCAAACAGAAGCTGCTTACCAGTTATCCTACCAGCTCCTGGCTAGGACCTGCACTTGCTCTGCCTGAGTGCTTGTATCATTCCTGGCTGGAAAGGCCAGAGAGCAATCAGAAAGACATTGGGGAGTCCCGTGGACCCAGCCCCTGTTGGTGGGAGGACACCACTGTTGGGACCCCCGGTGCCAAACGCTCTTCTATCTCACTTGGCCTCAATGAAAGCAGCAGGTTTAAAGCTGAGTGGGCCTTGCAGCGTGTTTGCTGAGCCAAAAAGGTTCAAATTCAGCTGAGCAGGATGTGCAGTGGAGAGAATGCCTGAATTTCGTGGCAGGTATCGGGGAAAAGCACAGTTCTGCATATTGTGAGCTAGTTCTTTGAAATGTTTTTCTTTTAAAATACAAAGGGAAAAAGATACTTGTTAAAGAAATGTAGGAGCAGTTGGTGCATGATTGTATTTTGAAGGATCAAAAAGAGGTGTAACAGTGGCCTTAAAATCTAACTTCAGAATATTTGTCCATTACATAGTTCTAGGAGTGAGCATCAGGAGGTGACAGTGATGACACATCTGGCCTACGCATTCGGGCAGGGAATCTGACAACTTAGCTAGACTTCTAGACCAGATGTTTTGTGTTACATGTTTAAATTCTGCAGTTTCATATAACTTTTTCCCCAGACCAGTCCTTTCTTATGATCTAAATTTTAGCCTTCGTATCTGTGGCTGCAGCCCAGCTAACTTCTGTAATTTGGCACTGTTGCTGGTCCCTCATGGTTCTGCTGGCTGCGCGAGAGCCAAACTCTGCTGCAGCGCAGGATTTGCGGTGCAGTGATGGGAGCATCTGGGGAAGAAGGTGCTAGTTAATATGCGTATGGGAGGTAGAATGTGGTCCTTAAGAAGTACAGAAAAAAGATGCTTGGGGGTGAGGGAGTTACCTGGTCCAAGCTGGTGAATGGCTCATCTAGGAATGATGATTTTGAGCCACATAATGGAAAGAATAGAACTGGCCTGAAAAAAATGGGTCAGTGAGGTGATGGAAACTCAGCAAGTGATGGAAAACAGTCCTGGCTTTTCTGGCTCTTTATTTGTGAAAAATCCAAAGTTTGCTATGTATGCAGAAGCGCTCTTTTTGTGACCATTTTGGGCGCTGAACACTGTGATGCAGGGCAGAGCACAGTATAATATCTCTGTGCATGTCAGTCAACATGGCCAACAGAAAGGGTGAGTAGTGTTCAGATGGGCTGTGCTCAAAACCCAGCTTTGCTATTGCCTTCCTGGGTGACCTCAAGCAATATAAAAGTAGGGCTAATGATGCCCCTACCGTGCTGCAGAACCACGTAGCAAGTGTGCTGTTTTTACATGTGGATTAAGAGTGTTGCTGTTTGGTTTCATAAACAAAACCAACTTGTCAGCGGTTAGCTTGGTGGTTTTTTGAGAGAAGCCTACAGTTTGCTGCCTGCAGAGCACCACGGAGTAACTTGTAAAAGCTGCTTGAAGTCCTAGTCAGACGGTAGAGCCGAATTGTGATTGTGATTGCACATCACAAAAGCTGTCTGTTTGGGAGGAGATTTAGCAATTTGTTCATTCATGGCTTAGACCCCATCATGCAACAGCAGCCACATTTGTGCAAACATTGGCTCATTCTGCGACAAAACCACTCGTATTGGCAGGTCAGGAAATGTAGCATTTTTTCATTAAAAGGCAATAGGTAAGCTTTGCCTGTAGCTGTAGGCCTGGTTGAGTAATATGCTATTAAGCTCAATTACAGTGGCAGAATGAAAATAGGTGTAATACTTCTGCAATGAAACAGCAAGTAAAGACCTGAACAAATGAGGCATCATTACTGTAAATACTACTCCTTTGTATGAGTAGAGCCGCTGAAGTCAGGGGCCCTACACAGTTGACTTTGTTTTGATGCTTTATGTTGGCTGAAACATTTTAATGTTTTTATTTTAAAACTCGGTAACTGAAACCTTCTAACGCGGTGGACAAAGCGTCTTCTGGGATCCTTTCTGCTTTGCTGATGTGGACTGAAAAGGAACAGCCTCTCTGTTCCCTTTCTCCCCAGCCGTCCAAGATTACAAGCTAGGGCTGTGCTGCAGTAATACACTTTTTCCAGTGTGTGTAAAACCATCCTGTCTCTGCATGATCCGTGTAATACATGGGAAAAAGTTTCCCATCTCGTAACTGATGAGGGCAATTTCCTGTAGGCCAGCTCTTCTTGTGGTCTCTGGTTTCCAGCCAGTTCTATTTTTACTGCCTTTTTCTTCTGCCTACCCCCATCCCCTTCTCCCCAGTTTCTTCTTCTGTTTTTTTATTTTATAAAAAAGGATGTTTCCATTTGGCAATCTGTTACTGTAATGGTTCATACACCCAGACAGGCTACAGTTTTAGAAGGCACCAGCAAAAGCCATGAAGGTAACGTGTATCCTGGTCTCATTTAATGAAAGCCTTTGAGCCACATCATAAAGTGAGCTGATGGGAGCAGATGAGAGTGAAGCTTTGGCTGTGCTGGTTATCGTTGCCAGGCTAAAGCCAGGTCCAAGTAATTCTGTATTACTGTAGTCAGAATTGATTTGTTCCTGGCACTGCAAACACGTAGGCTGACGTACCAAGTTACTCATGTGAATAAGGATCTGTGAGCACATCAGTAGTTGCAGTAGCAGGCCTGGTAATTCGCTTGGCCCCTAGTGAGTAAAGCTGGGGAGACTTACACTGAGGGTGCAAGAGAAATCCAGCAATCTAAAGCCTGGTGTCAGTGAAGGAGGTCTGAATGTATGGGTAGAGTGAGGAAATGAAAGGAGATCCACGTGTAGGAGCTCAGGAGGGTAGAGATGTGAGAGGGGAGTCATTTAGAGCAGTTACTTGTCATTAAAGTAAGTGGAAATCTTGGCTGCAGTTATAGAAGTGTCATGCTGCAAGGCATGTGTGTATTTAAAACCAATCTCAGTCTGTTTGAACTTCTTACCAAGATTCAAGGAATCTGAGAACCTTTCAGAAAACAGCGTCACGCAGGAGAGCGGGTTGGAGATGTGACTTAAAGTTGTGCTTGAAAGGCATTCTGATAGCCAAAGCCCTGGAAATACAAAAGGAGGAAAGCAAGGCAGTGCTGGGACAGTTACTGTTTCACAGATGGTACCATCTGCTTCGGAGTGCTGTGGCCTTTCTTGGAGCAGGTTTGGTCCTTCAGGCACACCTTCCCCCTCCTGCCCCCCCTCGGCTGTGCCAATCTTTGGACTGGGTCAAGAAAACCCCACGTTCTGCAAGCAAAATGCCTCAAGAATGCAGCATACACACGGGCCAAAGAGCGTATTTCCTAACTAAGGGACAGCGGATGTGTATTGTGATGCTTGCTAACAGTTGCCCTGGTTTGTGCTTGCCAGTAGGGTTATCAGATATTTAATCAGGAAGGCAAACACGCCTGCTTTCTCTTAGGTAGTAACAGTTGACAAAAGATGCTGAGAACTTAGGCCCAGAAGCGCAGTTTGTACAAGTCAGATCTAGCAGCAGTTGTGTTTTTCTCCCATTGCATTCACATGTTGAAAGGTTGTTGATTATATTTTAAATGTTTACTAACCCGGCTGCCCTAGGATGAGCATCTGATCCTCAGGTCTTGGGAAATGGAAGCATTTGTCAGATTGCCGTCAGATTTTTACTGTGTACTGGTCCTTCAAGCCACAAAGTCACTTGTTAATTTTCAGTGAACAAATGCTTCTATGTATTTTGAATAAATAAATGGCATTCAGAAAAGCATGTGCCGAAATGGCCCTTTTTCACATAAAATGTTGGCAAATTCTTTGTGCTGCAGTGACAACGAATCATCAGAGTGGCAGATTTGGGACGAGGTGTGACTTCTGCCCTCTTGACAAGGTGCCACCGTTGCTGTGCAGCATCGCTGGGGGTGCGTTTCTGCTCTTCCTTAGGCACAGCTGCAGCCTTCGCAGCAGTAGCACTGGACTCGAGCCTGGTGTTTCGTTGCAGGAAATCGTATGATTGCTGCATGTTATTCCTGAGAGTTGCAGCATCATTTTGACTAAATACTGCTGGGGGTAGGCTGCCAGTGGTGTTTGATGTGACTCATCCTCACTAACAGAAGCTATTTGAGAGAGAAACAACAGTTATTAGCAAGATAACAATTCTGCATTTCTGTTCTGAATCCCTCCTCCACTTTTTTAAATTATTTTTGTTTATTGTTTGGTAAATCACCTTTGGGCTGAAGGACCTCATTCACTTTTATTCTAGCAACGAATACTTTGGTATGAATGGAGAATATCTTAAAGAACCAGAGGGGCTTTTTGTTATTTCTGAGCTCCAAAGGTGTTTGCTTCTGTTGTGTCTTTATTCTGATTTCATTTTGCACTTAAATAACCACGGATGACTGGAAAATGTTGAATCAGTCATATGGGTAGTGCTGCAGGTGAGCTGTTTTTGACCCTATAATGACATGCGGTGTTTTATGCAAGCTGTGAAACGCGATAGTGCGTCTTCTGTGTGCACTGCTGCCTTCTTTCTTTGATGTAATTCAGTTGACAGCACTAGGGTTGTTCCTGGCTTACACCTAGACACATGAACAGGGAGTAAAGAGCCATGCAAGTTCACAGCCAGTGTGTGCTGATTCATTTGCTCATACTCTTATGTGTAGCAGAAAATGCTTTTAGGGTACTCTTGAGAAATGCCTCAAAGTCGTGTCTCAGATAGCAAGTTCAAGTCAAGGTACAAGTTTAGCTAAGGGCTGCGTAAAGCCAGGGGCTTGTGATAAGATTCATAGTGAAGGTGAAAATCAGTGTTGACTAATAGTACTCACTTGACCAGTTAACATGCAGGACTGAGATTGTATTGTATTGTATTGTATTTTATTTTATTGTATTTTATTTTATTGTATTTTATTTTATTTTAATTGCATTTCTAATTAAACTGGACAGAAGGGTTATTTTAAGTGGGTTGCTTGTGGACAGATAGTTGCTGGTATAAACAAATGCAACCCTGCTTGTGCAAAGTGGGTTGAGCTAGACGATCTCCAGGGGTCCCTGCTAACCTCAGCTTCTCTGTAATTCTGTTATGGGAATGCACAGGACTTCTGCTTTTTATAAAGCAGCTTCCTTCGTGCTCTCCTTAGTTTTCTGCTTGTGCGTTTCATCTGGGCTGTTTCCAGTCTATGAATTATGTCATTTCAGATTCCTTCCTGCCTTCTCCTTCCCTCTGCTGAGACCTGATCTCAGATGTTGGTATTTCATCATGGTGGTCTAGGAACCTGTTGCCTTTTTATGGTAGTTCTTGCACCTCTCTTAGCACTGGGTGTTTTTGCAATGTGACAGATGAAGCAGACTCCAGCACGTCTGGCCTGTCCGTGGCTGGCCTGGCTTTAGATCTGGATCAAAGCATCTGAAGTGTGCTTAGGTGGAGCCATCTTCTCCAACCTGCTGGTGGGCTGGCGGTAGCTTGCTTTGGCTTTCCCATGCCGAAGCTGTCCAGATCACGTTAATAGTCTGGGCCTGTGCTAAGATGCTGAATAGGACTAATCTCTTTGCTCTGAGAGCTTGGGTTGAGGCATCCTCTTAGCATGAGCCGGGGATTTACAATATGGACGGTGGGTGAGTCTCATCTGACAGCAGGCTCTTAACTGGTGCTGTAGCCATGTGCTCAGTGTCTTCTGTTCCTCTGGGGCTGTCTGAGGACAGCTTGTTCCTGCCTGTGTGTCTTGCTGGCTCAGTTTTCTCTTCAGCCAATGTTCTGTTGTGTCCTACTTAGCTTTTTGTTCTGTGTATACAAAAACTGGGTGTCTCTGAAAGAGAAACATAGAGTCTTGCTATCCTGTCTACAGCGTTTCTTGGTTAGTAAATACAGATTTTACCATTGCTCATCTGGGGGAAGAAAAGGTATTGTAACTGGTGAAGAGAAGTCGTCATTGTACAAGACTATTGCAGCTTCCAAACCTAGGTGATAAGGGGTCAATACACTAAAGATCGATGCCTGGGAATTCAGAGCCATTTAAAAAAAATATTAAGGTTTATTTTATGTGGTGATTAGATGAATGGGAACAACAGTAATTAAATCAGTAGCAGGCCTGCCAATGACTCTGGTGGGCTCATGATGAACACTGCTGGCACACAGCTCAGATTGCGTGCAGAAACCAAGGCAAGAAGTAAATCACGTAGACCATTAACCTTGGGACCTGCAGAGGGTGAAATACAGAGCCCCGCTGTTTGGAGCACCTGTAGTAACTCAACATCTGGAGGTTGTGTGTGAGAGACATCTGAGTAAATGCCACATGAGCAACTCCAAATCTGTTCCAAGTTGGCTGAAGGAAGCGAAAGGAGAGGGGTGAGTATCTGGTAGTTTCAGATGCTGCCATGGTCACAACAGCCCATAAACACGAGCAAAGCCAGGATTAATTTATAATTGGAAAGTATAGCAGATGCTAAGATTGCTGTTTGCAGGGATATAGGTAAATAGTGGTGAATCTGCTGCTTCATGTGCTCAGCCCTGCCCTCATCCTGAAGGGTACTTTTATTTACTGCTGTTTTCCAAAGGTTCCTTGTCCCTTAAAACACAAAGATTTATTTATTTTAACAGCAAGTTAATGACACCTGCCAAAATCTGATCGCAATCAGAGCTTTTAATGTACTGCACATAGTAGGGTTATGGTACACATACTTTGTCTGTTAACCATAGTGTTTTCAAAAAGCAAAGGCAACTTTGGCCTGTAACTTCTGGAGCTGTTGGTGCTGTGTATCAGTTGCACCATGGAAGCTGGGTAGTCGTGCTAAGATATAACAATAAAGCCCTGAGTCAGCGAAGCCACCAAGCACATGATTCACTGTAAGTGCTTAAGTGCTCCGCTAAGTGCGGATGAATTGCCCAAGCGCCTAAAGTTATACAGATGAGTAAATGCTCTGTAAACTCAGTGTTTAAGGACTTTATCCCAAAGGATGCTGTAGGAACTTCCACTGAAATGAGGATGAAGGAGACCTTGTGCAGTGCTCAGCAGCTACAAGAACTGTGTGAGAGAAAAGATGTTATTGCTGTTAAGCTCTTGCATATTTCACTGTGAAAAAAATCACGAAAAGGCACGATTTCCAGGTGTTTGTTGTTTTTTGAGGGGGGATGTGTATAGTGTAATAAGAGTTTGGGTAATTTAGTCAGTATTAAAACTTGCCTTGAGTATAAAACCAGTATAGGTGGGAAGTGGGACAGAGTTCTCCAGACGAGCCATCCTTTCAGGGTTGTGAATGGTCCTTTTCCTTTCCAGAGACATTTTTAAAAAATGCTAAAGTAGGAAGGAAACTTTTCCATTTAAAATCGTGTTTATGATCCATCCCTTATAATGGGTTTCAATCTGATTTTAAACACAGTGGGGTCCTTGTGTTTTAATGTTATTTACAAGTGCCAGTGGAACTGTGCACTCTGTTACTTGTGTTTAAAATGAGAGATTCTTTAAAAACAGACAAAGCGTCCTGGTATAAAGTGCTGACTCTCTGCCACATCTGGGATTTTGCCCTCTAGCCCAAGTCACCTAAAAATAGTTTTAAAATCTACTGCTTTAAACACAACTTGAGGCAGTTAAAGGAATAGTCTCTGTCTAGAGAAACTGTGTATTTACACCGTATAAATGAAGGAAGTTTTTTCCCTGTGATATTTATCGATGACTGAGATAGCAGACTCTTTGGGACGGAGATCTTCCTCAGTCTTTCAATACCTGCATTTTCAAAATCTGAAATATTTTCTGCTGGACAAGTTCCCACCAAACATAAATACATGTCTATAACTTCATGCGCAGTAGCATTTTCACCTCACCAAAGAGAAGGTCCTGGAGTTGCTAGAAAATCTGTTTGTGATAGGCGTTTGCTGCTCATTTTCCACGAAAACATTGATACTGTACAATACCTATGTATCTACGTGAATAATCTTGCTGTGTGTTTGTACAGTCCCTGACACAATGCAGCCCCATTCTCAGCTGTTTCCTAAACACTGCTGCAATCAAAATAAGCAGTAATAATCTTGGGCTTAGTAGGTGTGACCTACCATAAACGTACTCACAAAAGTGCTGAGGTGGATTACTGTTGTGCAGAAGGAGCAGTGCAACTGCAGATAGAAAGAGGCACTTTCTTCGTGGGAAAACAGAGCAACTAAGAAGAGCTGTTCAGTGCAGTGCCTGCTGGTTGAATTGTCCAGGCAAAGCACGTGCAGCGAGGGAGGACCGGGAGCAGTGTGTGCTGCCACAGCCCCAGCCCTTGTTTCGCGCAGGGTAGGATGGCAGCATGTGGGGCAGAGCTTCTGCTGGTTGAGCTTGGTGAATTGTCCAGGCAAAGCACGTGCAAAGGGCAGCAAGGGAGGACCGGGAGCAATGTGCGCTGCCACAGCCCCAGCCCTTGTTTTGCACAGGGTAGGATGGCAGCATGTGGGGCAGAGCTGCACAGTCATTTGGTTTCTGCTTATTAGGCCACGTTGGTGCTGAGATGTTAATCCGTTCTAGAGAGGTGCCTACTTTGCCTTGCTGCAACCGTGGCAGTCGCTGGCTGGGAAGGGAGCAGCCCTGCGAGCCAGATGGTGCTCGAGCGTGGGGGTCAGCTTGCTCCTGCAGCGTGTCCCCTTGACAGGGCATCGCAGCATCGGGTCTGGCCTTGCGACGAGTGAGCAAAACATGGGGAGAGGGCTGTGCCGCCACAAGGCAGTGCTGGTAAGACCCCCAGTCCTGGGTGAACGCAAGAATAGGAGAGGCTGTTTTAATGAAGAGATGACAGGGCATCACAGCATCGGGTCTGGCCTTGCGATGAGTGAGCAAAACATGGGGAGAGGGCTGCGCCGCCACAAGGCAGTGCTGGTAAGACCCTCAGTCCTGGGTGAACACAAGAATAGGAGAGGCTGTTTTAATGAAGAGATGATACCAAACGTAAGACTATAAGAGTCGATCACTTCTGCAGAGCAAATGAACACCACTGTGACTTGTTGGTGGTTGTAAGGTTGGATTCTTAGGGTACTGCTGGTGAGGCTACATGCCTCAGTTTACATAACTCTGCCAAGCCTTGGTGTGAATCACAGAATCCCAGAACGTTAGGGACTGGAAGGGACCTCCAAAGCTCATCCAGTCCAATCCCCCTGCCGAAGCAGGAACACCCAGATGAGGCTACACAGGAAGGCGTCCAGGCGGGTTTTGAATGTCTGCAGAGAAGGAGACTCCACAACCTCTCTGGGCAGCCTGGGCCAGTGCTCTGTCACCCTCACTGAGAAGAAGTTTCTCCTCAAAGGAGAAGAAACTGTGAAGGAGGCACATTAAATCCTTCCCCTTTGAGCGAATCATTAAGTCCACACTCCCTACAAGAATGTTTTTTACGTTGGCCCGACTAGTTCAGTATGAGAAATTTCAGGAAAGAAAAATGCTGTGATTGGGCAAAAAACTTCAGTTTCATTGTATTTCTCTTTGATTTGAGGGATGGGAGTGACAAAAGAGAAGAAACTGTGAAGGAGGCACATTAAATCCTTCCCCTTTGAGCGAATCATTAAGTCCACACTCCCTACAAGAATGTTTTTTACGTTGGCCCGACTAGTTCAGTATGAGAAATTTCAGGAAAGAAAAATGCTGTGATTGGGCAAAAAACTTCAGTTTCATTGTATTTCTCTTTGATTTGAGGGATGGGAGTGACAAAACCTAAATAAACCCACTAAACAGTCAAGGAAAAAGCCTGGAAGGCTTTGTGAGGGTTTTATTTGGGCACTTTCTTTTCATATTTTTCCAGTTTGTATACTGTGTGTTCCTTGAACTGAGGTGTTTACCCCAGTACTTTTAAGGCTCAGAGCTATATGCAGGAGGAGGAAGAAGGCCATGTGTTCGCTTTCCCTCCTGTCCACTCCTCCATATTCTGCTCAATTATTTTCTGTGTTCATACGAATAAAAAAGATAATTGTTTTCCTCTTAACCTTGCTTGAAAACAGCCCTCATTAAACTCTTTGCTGGGGGGAGGATGGGATGGGACACCAGCTCATTACAGAGCTTCTCTGTGTGGCTTGGGGAGCGCCTTACGTAAGGACCGATGCCACTGCGGCAGAGCTGAGGGCACAGGGACAGACAGCGCTTTTTAGTGTGACCCTGACTGAGACAGTGATGGAGATCTTGCAGCGCTGGGGGTGGCGCTGGGAGAATGACGTGGGGTTCTTCCCCACCAGCCAAAGGGCCTCTGTGCTCTGCCACGTCTGTCTTGGCGTAGCCCTGCTGCTACCTGCTGGGGTGAAATCAGCACAGAGCTGCCTCCGGCCCTTTTCCTGCAGGCAGATATTGCAAGGGAGACAAGACTTCGTCATCTAACAGCTCCCAGCTGCTTGAAGAAATGATTGGTCTTTTTAGGGCATATATAAAGTGTTTTTCTTACACCTCTCTAGCTACTTTTTCTCACCAAATGACCCAGCTAGTGCCTACAAGGTGTTCATGGGATTGCTTCTGGGTTAAAACTTTCCACAGTGTAGCAATATGCCCCGCATGGTGCATTGCACATCACAGAAAATGGAAGGCTAGAATTTAGCAGAAAGGCTCTTTGCTGCCCCTAGCAGCAGGATATTAGCTCAGAGGGAATGGAGCAGGATGAAATGATGGTGTATTAAATTGAAAATCACAGTAATGGAGGGGAGAAGCAGCTGTGTTGGGAGCTGCCGAAACTGCAAATAAAAGTATTTGGGGTGGGTGAAGGGAAGTTGGTGAGCCAAAAGTTAGAGCTCATTCCCCAGTTCACGTGCGGTAGTTCAGGGATGTCGTGTATCCAGCGGTGCTGGTGCTGCTTTGCTTTTGATTCACTGTCCTCACCGATAGAAAATCTCTTCCAGTAACTGCCTAGATTTGTAGTGCTTTGATAGGTCTATTTGCATATCTGCTGCACACATTCTGTATTGTGCACAGAAATCTTGTACATGTTTGGATATGATGCATTTGTCATATCTCTCTTCGTTACTGCCTGAACTTAACTGCTGTTAGTTTAGTCTTTCTGCATAGATCTTGCTTTACTGAAGTAGAGTTATTTTTATTGCTGCAGCAAACTGGATAGGCAAGGGGAACAAGGTCCAAATAATCCTCACAGAGATATGGGTGTTAGTCTGTGGTGTTTACGGAGGGGCTGCACTGGCTTTGGCAGCTCTGCTGACCCGAGCTGCAGCTGTGTGATACTGGTGAGGAGGAAGATGCTGCTGATCCACAAATGAAACCACAGTGTGTCCTATCTGCAGTTATATTCGGTTCAGTGGATCAGCAATTGGTTGCTTAAATCTGAGCTTTTTCTCCTGCCCTGTCAGCTTTATCCTTGGCCACATCAAGTACTCAGAGCAAGTTACCTTGGAGAGTTCAGCCTTTGGCTGCTGCTAATTCAGAAGACAGATGTTCCGTATTGTGAGTAACATGTTTGCATCCCTGCATTTCCTTGCAGTTCTGTCAAAGTGGAGTTTTTCTATTTTAGCGTAGAAGGACAATGAGAGGTGGAAAGGGAAGAGTTGAAATAGGGCAGAACTGCATTTGGTTCCAGAAGAAGTGTGGCACTTTGCACCATCCTGGCCTGCTGTGCTGTATGTGGTGGCTGTCCTGTTGCTTGTCCTGCAGCCTGTCATTGGCTTTGGCGGGCGTTAAGTGGATGAACACTTGGTTGCTTTTGAGAGGCTTGTCTGTCTGTAACATGAGTACAACACTTCTGCTGTGTAGCAAACCTGTGTTTGGGCATTAAGAGTTCTGCACCAGCTGACAGTCCGGTAGATATTTAGGTTTTATTTATACATGTGGACATACCTCGTTCTACTGTAGAGGTAAAGGAATGGTGATTTAACAGTAAGTAGGCTGTATGACAATATAGTGACTGCTTAAGGAAGCAAGTCACCTTGTGCTCTCTATTAGTTTACTGTTTGTATGTGAATTCTTCACAGGTCCCTTGCAGTCCAGCGCAGGGATCTGTGGAGATAGCAGAGGGAATCATAGGAGCACTTCAGCGTGCTGCTTATGGTGGAGTCTCTTCTGGGCTAAAGGCTGGTGCGTGTGTATATGGCTGTGGCTGCATCACTGTGAGTATTTGTGCTTGTGAGGGTCTGGGCTTAAAGAGCAAACTTTATTTTCCATAAGCGAGAGGAAATGTGTGTGTGCTGGGCTGAGCAGGCTGGGGGAACTGTCTCTGCTGGTGCAGTTGCACGAGTGTCATACGTAAGTGTAGGGTGGAAAAGGCTGCTGTGAGAAAATGATTCATGTTTATGTAGCAGTTCCTCCTGGGTAATTTGATGGGCTTAACACCAGTTTGTGACAATACACTTGGAAGGGTTATTGGTATCGTCAACCTGCTTGTGCCTGGCTGCTGCTTTTTTATGGCTTCTCTTGCCCTATTTCTTCTTGAAGAACTGGGTAGATGTTGTAATTTGTGTGCCATAGTAGATATTATGAAGCATCAGGTTCTCTTCGTCTGTTCACTGGTTTCTCATTTGGTTTAGTAATATAAATCTAGCATTCCTG
>NW_010209235.1:28798-40191 GCF_000695765.1 Mesitornis unicolor
TATAGAGCCTAGACCTGTGGTTTCTGTCTGCCACGGCTGTAAGAAATGGGGAGGTGAGGCCAAGATGTGAAATAGCAATCTATAAGTGGCTGTTTACCAGAGCTGTGTTTCTGTCAAGAATTTATGGTGCTATAAGAATTAACAACAGTGAATCTTGTGCAGCTCATAAAACATTAGAACAGAGCTGGTTCGAGCATGTAGCCTCGTAAAGCCCATAATGACGTCTCTCAAATAATGGAGCTTGCTTAAACACACATGTGGAAGAGCTACACGTGAAGCAGCTGGTTATACAGGATGTTTAAGAAACTGTTCCAGGTATCTTCCTCAAGAAGTGTGTTCCATGTGTTTTACTCTTGGGTTTTATTTGCATCTGCTACAGTTTTAGTTCCTTAACAGTAGCACAGGACTCTTCATGGCTGCGGTCTCTGGAGAGGAGGAATTGAACTGACCAGAGTCATATGTCAGTGTTTTGAGGGTCCATTTAGGTAAAGTTTATTTAGCTTTCTAGGAAGATCCAGTATTTAATCTGACCTGAAGCAGCAAACAGATGGAGGGGTATATTCTGTCAGAGAGAGAGAGATGTATTTTCGGCTTTCACTTCAAGCAAGAGGTTTGTAGGTGGCTTACTTAGTGTTCCATGAATTTGATGCTCTATATATTGCTAAACTAGGCCTTTTTTTGGTAAGTAACATACATAATTTTTCATCCTACTGAAGCTTAAACAACTTCTTTGCCCAGAAGTTGAAAGCAGATTCCTTCAAAATTAGATGACCTATTATGATATGTTCTGCTGCCACAGGGAGCAAGTCATTCACATGGATTTAACTGGGAGTTATTTGCGTCCTGCAGCAGAACCGTGTATTTCACTTTTCAGATGAACCAGTGAATTCTAGTTTTGCGTTTTCATATCTGAAAACCAGGATTCTTTCAGGATTCTTTTCTTTATAAGGCTTTGACGTGAACTTTTTTCTGTTAGGTTGAACTCAACTTTCACCAGTGCTTGTCTTTGGAAATTTCCCCCTCCCACTGAGACCACGTCCAGTTAATAGAGGTGGAGAAAAATGAACACTCTTGGGAAGATTTGTTCTCGTTGTGTAATAACTATTCATAAAACAAAAACAAAAATAAAGTTGTTACAATGCTGCTTACATAAAGGGCAGTAGAATTCAGGGGCTTGGAAGTGGCACAGTTCTCCCTTTTTCAGAGTGAGCCGTTCAGCATTCCAGACTGGCTCGTGCTGGGAGAAGCAGACATCACTAGCAAGGTATTTCCTGGCTCCTTTTGCCAAATGCTAATAATAATAAATAACAACAATAATAAAAATAAAAAGGAAGACTCAAATCTGAACTAAAGCACTTGACTTCGTTTGGCAGCACAGGCCTGCTCTACATAACTTCTGCCTTTATTTTGTTGCTTATGTGCCTGCCAAGAGCTTCTGAGTTAATTTGCCCCCCCTCTCCTCCCCCACTTGCCCCTGCTGAAGCGAAGGCACAGTGCGTCACACTGCGCCAGAGGAGCACATGGGCTGGGGCAGCTTCAGCCAACCGGACCGAGAGCTCTGCTGTGGGGCAAGTGAGGGCAGTGTCTTGGCTGCAGGGGCTGGGGTATCTCTTTCCTTGGGCTCCATCTGAGCCATGCTACCTCTCCCAAGCCCTGCTTCCTGAGAGTTTAATTTCTTGCTGACTTTTCCTGGTGTTTGTCTCTCTGCTTGGGCCTCCTTCCCAATCCAGTTTGGCCACATTGACCATAAGAGATAGGTGCCTACCTTTTCCTCCCTACTTCCTCTGGAGGTGAAATAGAAACCTGCTTTTTTAATATGCACCAGTCCAATGAGAAGACAGCTTTTGTGAGAGCACAAGGTCTTTCTATTCCTTTATGTGGGTGCCTAATCTGTGTCAGATCCTAGCCCTGCTTTAAAAAGCTTCAGATCTTTGATCTGTAGTTACACCAGGGAAAGTGCAAAGCGTTTGACACTGACCCGCATGACACACTGGTCACTGGATGGGAGAAACATGGATTTGATGGACGGACCACTCACTGGATAAGGAATTGGCTGGATGGTCACACTCAGAGTTGCAGTCAATGACACAATGTCCAAATGAAGACCAGTGATGAGTGGTGTTCCCCAGGCATCGGTACTGGGACCAGTGCTGTTTAACATCTTTGTCGGCGACGTGGACAATAGAATCGAGTGCACCCTTAGCAGGTTTGTGGATGGCACCAAGCTGTGTGGTGCAGCTAACACACTGGAGGGAAGGGATGCCATCCAGAGGGACCTGGACAGGCGAGAGGTGGCCCATGCCAACCTCATGAAGTTCAACAAGCCAAAGTGCAAGGTCCTGCACCTGGGTCAGGGCAGTACCAAGCACAAATACAGCGTGAATGGAGAATGGCTCGAGAGCAGTCCTGTGGGTGTCGGTTGATGAGAAGCTCAACATGAGCCAGCAGTGTGTGTTTGCAGCCCAGAAGGCCAACTGCATCCTGGGCTGCATCACAAGAAGTGTGGCCAGCAGGGTGAGGGAGGTGATTCTGCCCCTCTGCTCTGGTAAGACCCCACTTGCAGTACTGCATCCAGTTCTGGGGCCCCCAACACAAAGAGGACATTGAGCTGTTGGAGCGGGTCCAGAGAAGGGCCACAAAGATGATCAGAGGGCTGGAGCACCTCCTCTATGGGGACAAGCTGAGAGAGTTGGGGCTGTTCAGCCTGGAGAAGAGAAGGCTCTGAGGGGACCTTCTTGCAGCCTTCCAGTTCCTGAAGGGGGCCTGCAGGAAAGCTGGGGAGGGACTTTTTACAAGGGCAACTAGCGATGGAATGAGGGGGAACGGTTTTAAACTGGAAGAGGGGAGATTTAGACTGGATTTTAGGAAGAAATTCTTCACTGTGAGGGTGGTGAGACACTGGCACAGGTTGCCCAGGGAAGCTGTGGATGCCCCCTCCCTGGCAGTGTTCAAGGCCAGGTTGGATGGGGCTTTGGGCAACCTGGTCTGGTGGGAGGTGTCCCTGCCCATGGCAGGGGTTGGACTGGGTGATCTTTAAGGTCCTTTCCCACTCTAACCATTCTGTGATTCTATGGAAATAAAATAAAATGCCTGTAGTGCATAGTGGTGAAGAGGAAAGGGAGTTTGTATGGAAAGGGTGAAAGTCTGATTTGCTGCAGATGCACAGGAAGGCACAGCATTGCCAACGGATTTCAGTGTCTCAGGGTAAAACATGAGAAAGTTTCTGAAGTTTCAGAGCCCTGCAGAGGGTAACCAGGAAGAAGTGACTGGGAATTTCTTTCTCACTGAAAGGAAGGAAATATGTGAGAACATTTCAAGTGTGAGGCTCTACGCGGCCTCTGCTGATGAAATGGTGGTACCCTGAAGAGGCAGACGTAGATTTGTGGTACATTAAAATGAAGTAACAGTTTCATGGTAACTGATAGTGTTTTATGACACATCAGTTCCAGTTTCTGCCTTGTTAAACACTTTTAGGGCTGCTTCAGTGCACCCAGCTCACTGCTGGGAACTCTGTGAACCATTGGCTTGTTCGTCTGCAGCCAGAGCTGAAAATGCTGGGTTGGTCCCAGCCTCCCGTTTTGTCAAGGCAGCACCTGCATTTCCTCAGGTAAAATCTAATATGCAAATAGGAGCATCATTTCTGGAATCTGTTAGAAAGTGTAGATCCATATGGTGCTCTGTGTGTGTGTGTGTGTTGCTTTTCTCTGAGTTGTTAAACTCATTGTGGAAGAAGATGCTTCCAATGGAGCTTGATGCTGATGAGCCTCTTGGCACAGATTCCCTCTAGTTCTGTATAACCTCACCTGAAGCCTTTGACCTGACATTAGTTTTGGACTGAGTTTGCATTGCTGATGGTGCCTTTGACTGTAAGGATGAGGTTGGTAGTGGTTTAATTGATTTTGAAGGGTCAGAGAAAATGCGGTTCTTGATAACCGTTGAAATTTCAGGTAATGTATGCTAACACTGATGTGTGGACTGCTCAAAGCTAGTAATAACCTGGCCATCCTGACCTGCCCTGGCTTTAAAATGCTTATTAGAGCTTGCTGTGGCCTTGTAAAGAGATTCTGGGTTTTTGTGTGTCTGTTGTGAGTCTCCCTAGCTTTGCACCAGGATTTAATTATTAGCATATAAACAAACCAGGTTGCTCCGATTACTTCTCCTGTCAAGGCTTTGACCACGTTGTTTTGGCTCCTTAGGGTTGAGGGGCTTTCAATGAGGGGGTGAAAAAGCTGTACCCTCCCGTTCTGTACCAGAGGACTCTGGCTGTTTCCTGGGGCAGCACACGATTTGTGTGTCTTGATGGCGTTTCATGAAAGCTCGGGTTAACAGCCCTGTATGTTTGATTATTGGATACCTTGCTAGCTGTGACAGTAAACACCGAGCATCCCTGTTCGGCATCCCGTGGCTACTTCAGGAGGGCAGCAGCAGGCTGGAAAAACTGCAGTGCACAAACTTTCACTTGACCTGCTGCTCCTGCAAAGTTCCCACCGAGGAGCTCTGAAGGAAACTGAGTTTTCTTTCAGAGCACTGAGGAGAAATTTTAAGAGTTTGGAGATTAGTTGTCAGCACTGGAAGTGGGGCTTGCCAGAAGCAGTGACAGACCAAGCTTGTTAGGCAAACAATGCTACACCACGGACTGACAATATCCCCCCTGTAATCTGTATTAAAAATAGACTTTACAGGCTCCACTTTTAGCATGATCCATTCAGTAACTCATATGGCATTCCATATGTTAGGGTGAGAGGAAGGTGGAAACAGTGGGAGTTGGGGAAAAAGACACCGACTGATCCAGATCCTTATGCCATTTCAGTTCAGTTAATTGCATGCGATTAAAGTGTTGTAACGTGAGCAGATGGGGTGTTTCACAGTTATGTGGTGTGTGTATATAGATACACACATACATACATACATATATATACGAAGATCTCTAGCACTTGATTCCACAGGGCTGTACTTAGGCTTTACCAGCCACTCAGGCTGGGTGTGGATGGGGGAGTGGATGGCAGTAATCAGTGGTGGAATGGGATGGGTGGTTGATCCCCAAAGCACTGGGATCCCCAAACTGTGTGAGATGTGCACGTGTTCAGTGAGCAGTCCCATAGCTTGCAGCTTTGTTGCGTTTGGTGGCAACCTCAAGGTGCCCTTTTCAAGGTTGTCGTTTCTCCTTGCTCGAAGCCACCCAGCTCTGAAATCTGTAACCAAACTTCTTGAGGGACCTGGGCCTCAGTCTTAGTTAGTGCTTTGACACCAGGGTAGCTTCCCTGAGTCTGGGGAACAACTCTTTTAGAAGCAGGAGAATTGGCCGTGGAAGCGGCGACTTTGTGTCCTGCAAAGCTGCAGGACTGTGGGTTTCCTGCTCTCGACAAGGCTGCTGGAGCAGTCAGGCACTGAGGGCTGTGTGCTGGTGAGCACAACCCAATCAGTTGGCTGATGCTCTGGTTACAACCAGGGTCATGGGTGTTTTTCTGAGCATGGGTGAAATCCCACTTCCCTCCTGACCCTGCAGTCTCTCTGCTCCCCCTCGCTGGCAGTGCCAGCACTCAGCCTGTGGTGGGACCCCAAGTCACCCAGCCGCGTGAGATGAGAGCACTCTGCTTTTCTCAACCATTTTCTACCCTGTGCTCTCAGGGATGGTTTTTTGTTTGGGGTGTGTGTGTGTGTGTGTGTGTGTGTGTGTGTGTGTTAGTCCTATTCCTAGTCCGTATAGCACTTGCTGCCAGTTTTCAAGCTGCATCCTCTTTGCTTGCTTTCCTGCTTCCCATCTACGTGGATTGAGATACAAGGAAGCATCTTGTGGCAGCCAAGCCACCATGCTGTCCTCAGAGGATTCCCATATCATGCAGTGCCAGCTGAAGGTGCATTCACAGGTTCCAGCTGAGACACCGCCTCAATCCTGCAGCGACAAGCGTCGTCCGTCTGTACCTACATTGTCTGTTTGCTGTGCAGCTGATAAGCTTGGTGCACAGGGATGTACCTAGTGCTCTGGGGCTCGTTTGGGACTGAAGCATCAAGCTGCTGCAGTGTCAATAAAATGTAAACAGTACAATAACTTTTTGCCCTGCTGGTGTGTAAGGAAGGTCAGACTTGGGGGAAAAAGCTGGGTTGGAGGATATCTTTTCTCATCCAGTTTCTGGAAGTCGGGGCAGAGAGAGTCAGACAGGGACTGGGCTCTTGCCTCAGGTTCCACTGAGCTACTTTGCCCCTTACAGCCCCCTCCTCACACCCGTTATCTCATCTCATGCATTCATTTCTTAGCAGGTGTTTGCGCAGTGCCCTCGCACTCGAGGGAGCTTTCAGTCCTGAAGAGACCTTGTGGGCTTCAGAAGGAAAATAATAATAATTGACTAGGCAGTGCAGACAGGGATCAGCTGTCACTGCTCTTGCTGTAGCCAGGGGGAAATAAGGAGATTCAGTCCAGTGCTTTTCAGGAATGAAAGATTTATTCAGGATGAGAGAGTCTTTTGGTCTTTTAAAGGGGCAAAACCTTGAGCCACAGAAATTAAATAGCAACATGTGGAGTGGTAGTTGAATAAATATAGTAAAAAAAAAAAGCCTTAAGCTTTTTAGTTTATCTTGTTCTCAGTGTTCTCTATCAGATGGCAAGCACCTGCTCAGTGCACGGATATTAGGGACGTGCTGTCAGGAGAGTTCTGTCTTCAAGTGGTACCTGCCTTTTGCACTCTGCCTTCTGCTCATCAGATCGCATGGTGCAGGGTAGAAGGCATTTGCTGGTCACAGTGACTTGTTTTTCAAGTTACTGGAGTGTGAAATGATTTCTACCAAGGCATAACAAAATAAAATAGTGTTCAGTAATTTCTACCGTGGCTACATGTTGGAGTCAATCTGAACTGATGCTTATGTGTGTACTTATTAATAAAATACAGCTTTACATAGAGCAGTCTCCTGCACTTGGTTTCTCCCTTGTTTAAGGGGGTGGAAGAAGGCAAGGAAAGAGGCTTTAGCGTTAGGTGGGGAAAATGGAGAGAAAACACTGCTCCTTTTTGCTTGCCTCAAATAAGAATGGCATTCTTGTTGAATTTCTGAAAGCACTTTGACATGCGGTCCAGCACATGTACTGAATAGCCCACAGCAGCCAAAGTGAGCGAGGTGCCCCTGGCAGAGTTGATGCAGGCCTTGAGGACATGGAGAAAGATGGGAAATTGGGTGGAAGAGAACATAGAGATGCAAGGAAACAGCAGTGAAGGGCAAAGAGATGGACAGAAGCCAAAGAGTCAATGAGAATTGTTAAATTTTACAGCAAATAGGTTAAAGAACAAGGGAAAAAAGATGGAAGAAATGGAGTGCTAGTCTCTTGTCCTGTGAAAGCTTTTTCAGACGGAAGATTTATACGAGTGTAAGCAGTGTAATGTTGAAGGATGACACTGCTAGTTGTCCAAGTTGTGAGGTTTATGGTTTGCATTGACTGGAAAGCAAAAATTGTTAATGAAGGCAGTACAAAGTACTTGGCAGTTTGCAATTCCTGTGAGTAAGGGCGGCTCTTAAGTGAGGTGAATCTCAAGTTTAACATACTTGAGCAGTCTTGGGGTTTGGTTTCTAGTCTGAGCTGAAGTCAAGGCTCAGTTGTGGGAAGTAAGTGTGTGTCTTTGGGGGAGGCTTGTTGTGCTGTGCTTGGTGAGGTGCGTGGCCCCTGTAGCACCCTCTCTGCTCACTGAAATGCTGCTGCCCTGTGCACAGCAGGCTGAGTGTTGCCAAGCTTGCAACAAGATCTGCAAAGACGGGTGATCCCAGGGAGACTCAAGAAAATAACGTAGTTCCCAAAATCCGGGAGTTAGAGGTGATTCTACACATTAGAGATCCTCCACAGTTAAAAGGAGATAAACACTCCTCACTGTCCTCATAAACTGGATTCTGTCCATGCTGCTTCTGTGGCTCCATGCTTGTCCCTGCAGAGTAGAGCAAAGAACAGGCTCTGCAGGATCTGACCTGCCGTGTTTACCTGGGTCAAGCGGCCGCTGCAGCTCCAGACACCATGCTGATTGCGGTGGGGGATATTCAGAGGGCAGCAGAAGATGACTTGAGCAGAGCTAGCAGGCCAGAAAGTGCGGTCTGTGTGGAGTTGGGAAGAAGTCTTCTGGCTGTGAGCAGTTGTGAGAGGGCCACCCTGCTGTTGATCGCTTTCGTCCAGCTGAGGCTGCCAGTTGTGCCACGTCGTGGTGCGCTGTGTGTCTTCTGTTTTTCCTTCTTGCAGAGCAGTGGAGTGGCTGTTTCCCATTGATTTCAACTGCGGTGAGTGATGATGTTAGAGTGTCATTCTGAAAACGCCTTTGTGGTTTGCACAGCCCTGTTCCCGGGGCTTGGAAAGGTTTGCGAGAGCAGCTTTTTGGGTGAATATATCAATAGTGAGTTTGGAGCTGGTTACACTGACAGTGTGAGCTTTTGATTCATGGCAGGTTGCTACTAGTACTTTCTACAGAAAATGTGGAGTTGTGGGTTGCTTTTATCCTTCCCTCTTCCTAGGAAATGTATCTAATCTGATCTTTTCTGCACTGTTTTTGAAGGTGTAGCTTATTATTCTTTATGGTCTTACTGAGTTTTCATGAACATCTTTCCCCCAAGGTGTGGCATCAAGCCAGTAAAATGAACGTGCTCTTTCTTTCTCTTTGCGCAATTTGCTCTTGCTCAGAAACTGTCTTGTGCAAAACTCAGGGCTTTGAACCAGAGGCAGATGTGTGTGCCTGACTCCACTGCTGGTGGCCTTTAAAGGTGACAGTGGAAATTCCTCTAAGGTTCAGCTCCTAAGAAGGGATACCTGGTGTGTTTTGCTGGTAATGCTGGACGTGACTTGATCTGCAGGACTGACTTCCAAAATCAGTGAAAGCTCGAACTCCAACTATGTGCAGCGAATCATCAGAGTTAGGAAGAGCTCAGAAAGCTGGATGCTTGTTAATATTCATCCTTTAATGATTTATGAGGTTAAAAAATATAAACAAGTGACACTTTATATTTTGCTACAGCAGTCTCCTGTCCTTATTTAATATTGTCAGTGGAGAGCTTGTGTCCAAAAGGGTGTTCGGTGACACCACCGGCTGAATAAGGTCTTTCAGATGTGCCTGTCTGCATTACTAATGAGAATGGTTGCTCTCATTTTACAAAGGAACCATTTCTTTTAAATATAACCCTCTCTTTCTCAGCCCCGCCAAATGATACCATCATCAGAATTCTCATTACAACCCTCTTTCATCCTTTTATCTAATGTTGGCTGAAAATGCCTTTGTCTTCAAGTTCCTTCAGTTGTTAATGATTCAGTTGTATTCTTTTTGCCAATTGGTGCAGAGAGAACCTTGGAGCAAATGTGTATTAGTTATTCCATTGATTCTCTCCTCTTCATTCCTTCTGTGGTCTTTTTTGATAATAGTGTTGCTCTCCTGGATTTCCACTTGCAGGTTCCGCACCATTGCTTGGGTTTTTTGCTCGAATACAAGAGTTGTCGTGCCCCGAAGACTGACTTTGATTCTGAAACATTTAAAAAGAGGCGAGAAGCCTTCTCGCAAATGCTCGAAACATCTGTGTTGTTCAGTGTCTGGTTACCTGTTCACAAGTGGACCAGCACCTTCATCTGAACCAGTCTCGCTCTGTGGACCAGCTGGAAGCCGGGCAGATGGCAGTCACTGACCCTGTAAAGCTGTTTGCTTACTGTCTCAGTGGCACTGCGGAGAGACGAGGGCCAGCCCCAGTGCCCTCCCCACTCCAGCAGCCAAGAGGGGAGCGGTAGGTGGGATTCATGTGAAAGAGCTGCAGCCCTTGTCACACCTGACTTGTCCTCTGAGAGACCACGTTAGTGCAGTGGGAGCAATGTGGGCGCAGTGCTGCGCTCCCCCAGACGTGCCTTGTCCAGCCGCAGTGCCCCTGGTGCTGTAGGCTTTGTGGCTCTCTCAACCCTCACGGCGGGCTGGGCTGAGGCTGAGGTCCCAGCTCCATGGCTGGCCCAGATCAGAAAGGAGTGGAGGGAGCGGTGTTGGTGCGGTGCTGTGCTCTGCACTGGCGATCCTGATTTGGCTCCTGGGAAGCTTGCTGAAGGATGGACAGAAGGCAGTGTCAGTCAGTTCTGGAGCCGGGGTGAATTTTGCTGGGGGCTGCACCGGTTGCCCAGTCTATGCACAGCTGCACAATTGTAGAAACCTGAGGCCTGCAGGATAGGAGAACAGGATCCTCATTCACTCTGAGGAGGATGTCGGCGTGTCGAGGCACCGCTCTTGGTGCTCTTTTTGTAAAAATAAATACAGTAAGAAATTGTTTGACCTTCTTCTGTGGCAGGTTTTTTTTTCCTAAATACCTCACCACAAAATCATTGCTTTTAATTTGTGCAGTGAATTCCTCTTGTATCCCCCCTCCTCTCCTCTTGATTTAGAACGTAATTGCTTGCTCGCTTTGTCGTCAGAAATTATATACTCTGGAAGATTTTTATTACTGTTTGTTTTTCTGTACTTCAGAGAAACCTATCTGAAAACGTCTGCTTTACGAGGGAAGATCAGAAGAATGTTTTCTCAAGCTCTCCCTTTGGCTCCTATCTGGACTGTCCCCAGTTTGCCAGTATCTGTCTTACTGTGCAAACCCCAAGTTTTGGCACTCCTCCAGCTGAGACATCACTACCAATGAAGAAAATGGAATAATTATCCCACTGTTTTAGGGACAGCATCCCCATTAGGATAAATAAAACGGTGAATTGTCTTTTCTTTTGCCCATAGTAAGCCTTTTCCTGCCAAGCTACTTACTCCTGGCTTGCCCGGCTATGTGTTTGAGGCCTCGTCTCTCAATATGCTGCTCAGTCCTTTTCTTTCTTGATTTCCTGCTTTTAGATTTGGGAGATGCTCTGCAGTATGCTTCAGTGGTCTTAGTTTTTGAAGATGCTTTCCTAAGTGTCACAAGGTGATCTAAATTTGGGGTCAAATCCAGATTTTATACATGCAAAATCAGGAGGGAATGAGATTCACTTGCTGGGATTTGTTATTGACAAGCTCATATTGCCAGCAGTGATTTTTCAGTCATGCTCTTGTCCTGTAGGTGCTTGTAAACTACTTGTTTGTTTATTATTTTCCAAAACATTTGCAAGTATGAGGTTTAACTGACTGGTTTGTAGTTTCCCACAGCTTCCTTTCAAGAGGGAGTGATGTGTGATGTTTGATCTTCTCTGGGATCTGGTCTGAAATCCTAAATGCTGTTCTTGGGTCAGGGAGGACTTGCAAAATTTGCTGAGCTGCGCCTATCTCGTTTTGGATGTTTCTTAAGCTGCGCTTTCCTATTCTGACCCAAGGTTCTGCGTCTTTTTAGAATTAATTGCATGCAGTATTTGCTCACAGTTGATCTTGTGAAATTGAGGCAAATGTTGAATATGTGGAATTGTGCCCTTCTGTGCGTCATCCTTGCTGTGCCTC
>NW_010209235.1:40221-78545 GCF_000695765.1 Mesitornis unicolor
TTCTGAAATGGTGTTGAATCTTTTTCCCCTTGCCTTTTATGTTCCTGGCCTAATTGTAATTCATTTTGTTCCTTAGCTTTTCTGATTGTAGTCCTGTGCTTTTGCTGTGCCTTAGTTACATGATGTTTGTCTCTGGTTTTTGTGTCATTTTTTTGAGTATACAGACTCTTAAAAAGCTTAGTGTTTGTTGTTAAAGGTGCTAAACTCTCTTATTTCTGGTTTTTTTTCCTTTCTGGTTTTGTGTTACTTAGGAGCCTTGCACAGAGCATAAACCCTTGTATTTTGAGCTGTCTGTGCTTTCTTCTATTGCCTGCCAATATGAATGAAAGTTTTCCAAATAAACCCTTGTAGGATGGTAGAGGAGCTGAGACCAGCAATTTCTCTCTCTGTCTTCACCTCTGACTTCTTCCCTTTTAATTCCAGATCATATTTTCATCAGTGTCTTAGTGTTGCTGTGGGCTCAGTCCTCTACTGAACAGTACCATCCTGTGAACACAGTGTAAGCCAGTGTTCGGATGGCTTACAGTAGCGAGAATTCCTGTGGCACTGGTTGAAACAGAAGGAGAAGCTCCCTGACTTACTGGCAGTGCTAGTGCATGGGCCTGTCTTCTACAGTGCCATTGATCGAAGTGCTCCGTCTAAAAGGTCACATCCCTTGAGGTGTATCAGATAAGTTCCAAGATCCTTAATTTATTTGACATTCCATTTTGTCTAATGACTTTCTTGTCTTCCATTGCATTCTGATAAACCAGATTAGACTATAATCACGTTACACCTCCAAAGAGTCTCCCTGGTGATGGCGATTGGATGTGGTGCTCCTCGCTTTGTACCCTTGGCTCATGGGCAGTGTAACTGAGCACTGTTAAACAGCTGCTGCTTTCCACCCTTGAGGCAAGTACCTGGTAGAGATGAGGGAAGTAATTCTCGTGTACAAAGAGCTTAAAAATCATTCTGGACAGTGTTGTGAGACCAGGGTGAATGAAACCTATGTTTGAGTTACCCAATCCAAGTCTCCAGTCATTAAACCCATTTTAGTCATGATGTAGCAACTGCTGTGCACTCAGTGGAGCTGTGGCTGACTTAAATGTGTGTAAGCAAAGAGGGAATCGGGATCATTATGTTAACCACAGGAAATCTGCTTTTATGGTGATGAAAACAGGAATCAATTACAAGTAGCTAATGAATTAGCCTGCAGTATGTGCCATATTCATTTCACAGTAAATGCAACAGTCAAAATCCATTTAGAAGCCCTTTGCACCAGGGTCTTCTGTAACACACACTGCGCACACTGCCAGCCCTCCTTGCCTTTGTGTGAAGGGCTCAAGAGCATGTATGGAATACAAGTTCTGATCCAAATGCACTGAAGACAAGGAAGGGGTTCTGGTGCTTTTAGCTGGGCTTTGTCTTAGAGGTCAAAGTGGCCATTAATTGTGGTTGGTTTTACTGGAAATCTGTGGTCTGTGAAGGACAGCTATTGGGCAGGCTCATCTCCGTTCAAAGGACCTGGCTGCCCGTGTGAAAAGGGAGTCAGTTGTTGGATCATGCTGGCACAGTCACATCTGTGCCCATGTGGGTCAGGCTGACAAGCCAACAGCGTTCGTACAAGGCAGCTTTTGTTATCTGTGCCTTGTAGTGAGGACAGAGCTGCTTCCCTTCCGCACGGCGCTGCTGCTGCTTCAGTGGGTTTCTGCCCGACTGCCTTCGTTACATAAAGTGCTGCTAAGTGAGGAGCTGTTCAAACCAATTCTGCTGCGTGTTGCTACACGTTACTGCAATTTCTATTGCCTGTGTGCTGGTTTTGCTGTCGAGGAAAAGCAGTGAGTTGTTAGGGCTAATAGAATTTTTCTTAAAAAAATACATACATTGTCCTAAATATAAATGGGTTTTAAATTGAAATACTGCCAAAAAGCTGTGGTTAGACAAAAAAGATAACTTTGCGTGTTTTACATTGCAGTTATTGCTTTATGTATGTTTTTAAATAAATTATAAACTCTAAGTTTTCATGTCACGCAAAATCTGATTCAACAAATGATTAATGAATGTAAAATATTTTATTAATAAATTTAATACAGAATAGTAACTGAGGTATCTGTGATGAGGTATGACATGACAGTTAAGTGAAAACCATTCGGTTACGTGGTTAAGTGAAGTACAAACTGACGTTTGAATAAATTCTGTCGTGGTAGCTGTGATGCTTTATTGTAAGCAAGTTTTTGTGTTGATTCATCACACATGGATGGGATCGTGTGTCTCTGAGGTGCACATGGTGTGACAGGCTTTCATGTGGACACCCTCTGGGACAGGGCAGTGTGTGCTCCAGGGCTGGCAGAGCACCCGTGCTAAGTTGAGGTGAGGGCTGGGGCTGAGCTGGTGGTACCGACTGTTGTGTGCTCTCGGGAGCGTCTCAGTCTAGGCAGAGGTGTGATGGGAGAGTTGATCGTGGTTTTCAGCATTAGGAGGTTGGGTTGGACCCTGCAGCTCTAGGAGCCTGGTTTAAGCATCTCTCTGAAGCAGGAATTTGTATGAGTGTGTTGGGTAATCACGTCCTTTTCCTCTACAAGAAGAAAGCAAAGGGCAGAATTGCCCCTAAAGACAGGATGAAGCTGTGGAGGAAGGACTGAGCAGGCAAGCAGAGTGAGTAATGCAGTGCTCAACAGATGTCATGCAGCACGTGCCGCTCAGGCTTTGGACATTTCTGTGCCCTTTATCTGTTGGGAGGAGGCGAGGGTTTTTAGGGGGAGAAGATAGCAGAAAGAGGGAGGTAAAGGAAGGATGCATGAAGAGGAGAGGGCAGTGATGGAAGTGAAAGGGAGACAGTGGGAAACAAATGGAACAGGAGGAGTGAGGGTGAAGCAGCGTGTGGGAGAGAGCTGGGAGGAGGCTGTGGAGCGAAAAGCCAGGTAGTGGCAAGGGGGATTTTGAGAACGGGAATTGTGAAAAGTGGTTGATTACCATGTAACGGTCGAGGCGACACCGCAAGCATTGTTTTTAACTATGTCGGTCTACCTCTGCCTTTTCCTGACACCCTTAACTCTTAATTTTCGTTCAGAAAAAGTCTCTGTTTCTGGGAGATTGACAAAACGTCATCCTCCCATTTATCTCGGGGGCAGTCATGAATCCTGAGTCCCCCACAGGACTCTGTGCACGGCCACAGGAATTGCCTCCATTTCTTATTGGTGTGTGAAGGAGGATTTGTAGGAGAAATAGCATCTTTAGGTAGACCAGAGGATTAATTATAATTTGTGTTTCGTCTGCTGTGTCCATCAGCACCACTCTGATAAGAGCAAATACTAATCCCTGAGAACTTGCTTTCTGTTATGACTTCAGTTTGTTGTGGCTGTAACACTACAGCTGCTACTTTATGTGATAATACAAAACTATGCAGTTTAGCCCCCTGCAAGAAGTGGAATTAAATGAAATAAAAATGGAAAAGAAGAATAAACCTGCTTCTTTCACCTGTTGTAGACACTCTGGGGCCTGGGACTGTCAGAGAGGAGCTTTGTGTGAGTTCATCTAATCTTTGAGCCTCCTAATAATGCAGTGTTGACTGCACAGGTCTCTCTTGTGGCCTTTGAAGACATTGTGCTCATGGATGTGTGTGGTTCAGTGATCTGGTTTTGTAGAAAGTAATGGCCCTCTCAAGTAGCGTTGGTTTCTGCAGGAGTGTTAGTGCCATCGATTGCTTCTGGTACAGCAGGCTCGGGGAGCCAACTGAAAATTGCAGTTGTGTCCTGGGCAGTGGGGAAATCACTGGGCCCAGTGTGTTGGTGACAAGGCCCTTGCAGGCTGTGCTAGTGGGAACACATCAGATGAGTTTAGTGATGTTTCAGTGGTTTCCTGAGATGGAGGTTTGCTTGTGCCATGTCAAAATTAGGAGCGTGACTACTCACTCATCTTTCTGCTTTCCCTCTGTGGATGGATTTTGAGCTTGGGGTGTTTTGCCCAGCTGTCACTGACACTGGCACCCCAGAAGCAGCTGAACAAGAGGTGAGACTGAACTGTTCCCCTCCATTGCAGTACCCAGGGCAGAGGTGAGGGTTTATTACAGGGTTATTATACAGAAGCTTGTGTTGCAGCTATTACTGGCAACTATACCACATATACATAGAAGGTTTGGGGGCTAACACCTCTCATGAATTTTTCTTTCTTTTTCTTTTCTTCTCACCGGTCGGTAAGCTAGAAACCAAGGATTTTCTAAGAAAACCGCAGACTACATTTATATGGTAGCTTCAAAGGGTTCTGTGCAGAATTGGTTGTTCTGGAAAGCAGGCCTGGGAGGATTTGAATATCCTACATTTTCCAGCTTGATTTCAGTGACATGCTGGCACAGAGCGAAATGGAACGAGGAGATTCCTTTCTAGGAGTTCCTCACATCTATTATTTAGTTGAGGAGAGTCAGCTTGGATTCACAAAAGAGAGATCATGCCTGGAAATATCTGTCTGACAGGTTTAAAACAAATGAGCTGAGATAGGGGAAAGAGAGGACACAATTTGCCTGCATTTTTAAGGCTTGTTTATGTAACCATGCCACACAGAAGCCCATGTTGTGTCAACTGATGGGTTAATGGGCGTAAGAGAGCCGGCTGTGATACTTGATGTGAAGGGTTGCCCAGCATGGATGCTGGGGAAGGGCAGTGTCACCAGTACAGGCCTGTTCTATTTGTAGCATGAGAGGAAGGACGGATAAGTCCTGTAAAGATGTTGAAATCTGCTGTGCATACGGAGGTGGGGGGAGGCACTGCTCGGTGTAAAGGAAGGAGCACAGCTGAGAAGGGGCTGGCTTCATGAGATGAGTAGATCAGCTCTTGCACACTTCTTCTCTGGGGAGGGGGAGACTAAAACCAAAACCAGGCCCCGTCTGCATCCCAAAACTTTCTAACCTGCCTTGAAATCCCCTGCACCTTGTTACCCATAGAAGCTGCTAACTCAGCCTGCAGCTTTTCTGAACTCCTCCCTACCCTTCATCCTCTCTGTTACCAGTAACCATAGAGATACAGACAGTGACTCCAGCCTCAGCCTTCCTCAGCCCTAGTGAAAGAGCTAGTGTGCTATACTGCATATGTTTTTCCAGAATCGATTAATGCACTTCTGTTCTCTTCCCCCATCCTCAGGGAGGGGAAAAAAGGGAAAAGCAAGGTTGTCCCTCAAATAGCTGGTAAAATAGGATAGTCTGATGTTTATCACTACTGCAGAAGAACAGGCACTAGACACTGGCAGTGTCTAGCGAAGCATACATCTCCTCTAAACCTCTCCAGCAGGCAGCCATCCCCAGCACTGTTATAAGTGGTAAGACAATAGCAAATAGAAAGAAAATTCCCTGTTCCAGGGCTATTTTTACCAGAGTGGTGCGGTTTCTGTTCAGTGGACTTATTCCTCTTCATCTACATCACTGATGATATTGGATGCTATTTTAGGTATTGCATAAAATGTTCAGTCAGTCTTTGCTAAAAAAGAAGCATCCAACCCCCGCGTCCTTTGTTAAAGGCTGGTTGCAAGATTTCAGTAGTGGTTTGGGTGTAAGGATCTTAGGCTGAGGTTCTGGGAGGGTCTTCCAGCTTGACTTGGCAGCAGGGGTCTTGTGTGACCTTGGGCAAGCCCAGGCCCCTTAATCGTTCTTTTTTTAATATCCCCAAAATGAGGAGAGTGCTAGCTTACCACCGCCACCTCTTGTGTCTTGGCTCTTCTATTTTGCTGTAATAACAGTTGTCTCCTGTTTTGCCCAGAACCTTGCACAGAGGGACCCAGTATGCTGTTGTATTTTCTAAGCTCTGCTACAGTTCTGTAACGAAACTGAGTGCACTGTCTTGCATGAACATCACAATAAAAGAGGAAAAACCCACCTGAACATGCAAGATCTCTTAGAGTTTAGACCAGGCTTCAGTCAAAGTCTCATCACCTCGTCTTTATTCCTCTTTGAGATGTATGGTGCTGCAAATTCATGCTTGTAGCATGAGTTCATAATTTTAAACATCTCCAGGACCTCGATTTGTCAGCTTACTAATGTTTGTCTTTTCTCCTTGCTCACAAGTGTTCGTCTTTCACTGTGTTGGGATGCATTGATGTTATGTGATGAGTTTGCTTTGTGGTGGATCTTGTTTTCCAGGCCGAGCCAGGAACACATGAGGTTAAATCCTGGACAGAGCTGAGTGTTCTCTGTGTTCCAGCATCTCTGTGGATTGGGCCCCTCATCTCTGTCTCCTCCGGTGCCTTTTGTCTTGTCAGAAATGCGTTTATAGGAATATGAAAAGATGTACTGCAGGGCAGCCAGAACAAACTTGATTATTAAGATTGTCTCTTATTTACAGTACCTTATGATGAAACAGTTTGTCATGGGCTGTTTGGGCAGATTGGGTCCCTGGAAACGCTTGCATGAGCAGAGCGAAGGCGATTTGGTGGCTGGTTGAGGGTTCAGCCGCAGGCTCTGGTGTGTAGGACACAGCCTGGCAATATGTGTCAGTCCCTTGTGAACCACGTGAAGGCCCATCAGGTACCGTCTCAGTTTTGAGGACAGTTTTCAGGAGTTCTTGCTAGCCCTCCACCATCCGAACTCCATGTGGTGTTTGTGGGACCTCCCAGAGCTCTTTGGGGGAAGCAATGTTGTGAACAAGCACCAACTGTTAAATGGTGGAGCTGAGGAAGAAGAGGGCAGCATTAGAGTTTCCTTGGTTTCTGCAGAGGCTGAGCTCTGCAGTGGGAGGTTTGGCAGCAGCAGGCACCCCTTCCGATGAGTCACAGGAGGCTTTCTCAGAGGAGAGGTCTAAGAACTGCTTGTTTTTCCTGTTCTGCCTGCAGGCCTTTTTGCCGCCATGCGGTACCTGCTCCAACATCATCCTTATCCCACGGAGGCTGTCTTCGAGGGCTGTCTTCCTGCATTTCCTCATCCTCCTCATTGCTGTGGTGATTTAGAGAGTAAGGGAAAACTGTTGGGTCAGAACATGCTTTTAAGGCACCAAGATATGCTTATAGCAATGAGGATGGAACTTCTGCTTAATGCAAAGTTTGATGGATGTGTGAAAAGTCATCTTATGGTTGTCGGGGAAGGCAGAAAGGAATTGATACCCTTTGCAGCCCTATCCCCCTGAAGTTCTGGGAGAGAAGCCCTGGAAATCCATGGGAGATTTGTTTCTCCTTCCTGCAAGCTCCTTGTCCCTTGGAAAGGTAAATGGAGTTTGCTGGACCTCTCCCGGACTTTGTGGTAGGGAAATGTTTCCTTCTCCTGTTGACATCTTTCGCTCTCAAAGGCTCTGCTGTCACGGGGATGGAGAAACACCGGCTTGCTGTTGGGAAGCAGGTCTAGTGACTTGTGTGTCCTGATTGCAGAGAGCTTTAAGCTTGTATTCAGCCCTTAAGAGTGCGGTTGGGCTCCTTGGTTTCTCTTGACTGCTCCTTTGCTGCTTATGCCATTTCATGACAAACTTACAATGCTTGAAAACAAACCAGTCGCTCAACTTTTTCTGAGTCTCTTTATTTTTTAAAAAAATTCCTTCATGTTTCTCTACCCCCTCTCTGCTGCCCCTCCCCAGTCGTGCCATGTCTTCTCCCGAGAGACTGCTTGGTTTCCCAGTTCACAGGTCCCCTGTCCTCCTCAGACTGACATTGTTCTGGAGAAAGCCTTGGAGTAGGGAGGCGAGATGAAGGCAGGCACAATGGCTGAACGCTGGCTGTAAAACTGGACCCCTCACAGCAAGTCGTTTGTGAGACCAGCTGTGCAATGAGCCCTGCTGCTCTGCTGTGTTAGTCCCGAAGGGTCCCCACTCGTCCTTACAGTCCTGCAGCACTCCTGCCTTTTCCCTGGTTTTGTTTCCTGTTGGTATGAATAAGCAAATGCCAGGTTCCAATAACAGCATAGACGAGCTGGTTCCAACCCGTGAACAGAAGCGCTAGACAGAAAAATAAACGGGGAGAGCGAGTCACCCCCCTAATCCGTAATGCAGAAAATGCTAAATCCCTCAAGACCTCCTTTTCGGCGAGCACTGTCCGTAAAACCTGTTTAGGATTTGGATCGGCATCGCAGTGGAACCCGGGTGCGCTGCTGCCTGTGTGCAGTGCGTGCCTGTGTGTGTTTGGCAGCAGCACAAAAGAAACCGGTTGATGATATTCATAGGATTAAAGGCCTGATTCCTGGGGACACACTTGGTTGGATGCAATTAAAATGCCTGTCAGGCATTTGATACCAGCAACCCCTTGACGAACTGCTTCAGCAGCCGCGAGGTGCAGCATCCTATTGTAAGTGGATGCTGGCGGAGCCGGCTGGTTTGTCATCATTCTCGAAATTTCTGTGGCCAGTGAACTCCCTCTTCCTCTCCCACTCACCTTCTTTTCCTTTTCACCACTGCGGGGACTTCTTCTAATTTGCAGTTTTCCTTTTCCTGATGTACACATGGTAGATACAAGCTGGTGGCTTGCAGACTGCGTCTGTCTGGAGATCGGCAGCGAGCCGATGGATAACAACACTCCAGGAGAATGATTATGCAGCAGTTATTTAAGGATAGGCTTTTGTGGTATGGCAGCGTATGAGATGGTAATGATTTTCTTTTAAAAATGTTAGCTTTGTTTGCTTGTTGGGGATTTGGATGAGTTGTGCCTTTATGCTGTAGCTTTTTGGATTTAATCTGCTGTAGATTGAATTCCGTAGTGGTGCACACTGGATGAATTAAAATGTATAGCTAATAAACTTGTGTGGTTTTGTTTATAAATATATTTGATGCATGCACAGTTACTTGTATGGATATGTTTGTAAGAATGCATCGATGTCTTAGTATAATGGAAAAAAAATAGTGTTTTTGTTATAGCTGAAAACTGCTTTTCATAAAAAATGAAGTATCTTCAGTTCCTCTCCCCCTCTTTGTTTTATTTTAACAGATTCTCCAGTGTATAGTCCTGAAAGTGAGCTGCTGATTGGAATCTGCTTGTTCACAGATCAAAGAGGTAGGGCACCTCTGTATTTGAATGTGATTTTGAGAGCGGCAATGAATGTGATACAGGGTGTGGGCTGGTCTTTGTTTTGTGCTTTTTGTTTTAGATTTTTTTCCCTTTTTGTTTTAAGCAAGTTATTCTTCGTTTTGTCAAGCTATGTTTTGTTGCAGCTTTGCATAGATTTTCAGATTGTTTTGGCAGGTTTCTGTAAAGTTATTTTTGATGTGTATGCATATGCTCTAGCTATTCAATTCGTTCTTTCAGCTGCAGCTACCCAAGAGCAAAATACAAACCTGAGTGCTTGTCCGTTGTCCTGGGTGAGTGTAATGAGGGTGCAAGGCTGTCTCCAGTCGTATCAGGTGTGGGGTTGTGTCAGTATTGATTTTAGCATCAGCAAGAGCAGGGTTAAGCTCGCTGGCTCGCTCAGAGCAGGTCCAGTGAAAGCACAGTGGTGGTGGACATGGAGGACACAAAGTTCTTTTAACCCCTTCGCTGCTGCCAGAAGCCGCATGTGTCTCAGCTCTGGGTTTCTGTGCACAGCGTTTCAGTGGCCGGGCAGGGCAGTGCGGGAGGAGTCTCTGTCTGATGGCTTTTTGACATAGCACTGGCCCTTCAGAAATTATTTATGCAGATCAAAATGAAGCAAACAGACTGAAGTTTTTCGCTCGTTCCCAAGAGAAGTAGTTTATTATCCTCTTTTCCTTAATAACTCTTGTTGGTGGCTTTAACCCTTTGAGGTTGTAAAAGAAATGGTGGGATAAACCCCTGCAGAATTAAAAAAACACCCAAACCATTAAGCAGCTTTCTTTGTATTGAACTTTCAGCTGTAGTTAAGGAATACAGATCGCTTGGATTTGCATGGGGAGTGTGCTGTTTAAAATAATAATGTAGGCAGGATTGAAAACCTGCTACCACCACTTTGATGGAGAGAGGGAAAGGTTTATGCTTCTCTCATTAACTTCTCGGGTGCCAGTTCTCACCCAGTAGCTTCCAAACCAGACTTGATAATGTGGTGTTCTTCCCAGGTGTCCTACAGCTGGTCATGCTGCTTAGCTCTGCAGTTAGACCTGGAGAGAATATGTGTGTTTGTAGGGCAGCAGTGAAAATCTGCGTGTGTCTGCAGTCTGAAGTTTCAGGGTGCCTTTTGAAAACCGGAATAAAAAAGATGAGAAATTCCTCAGGAAAGGCAGTTACGGTTCTAGCCTGGGTAAACCAGCAGCAATGATAACTCTGTGAGAAGGCCTGGTCTCCTGAAATGTGCAGTCTGGGTCCACAGACAGACAGAAACCGCAGGCCAGAACATCAGCGATGCAAGGATGTGGGCCACTGCTAGCAGCAATGCATCCCTCTGAAACGTGATGAGTGGCACATTTCCTTGCAAGAAATTGCTAAGGCTGATTGGGAGATGCTGTTCCCTGGGGGAAAGCATTGTGAATTTTCCAGGATATTCTCTCTCATGTACATTCTTCTCTCATGTACAATTCTCGTCCTTATTTTCCTCTTCTGCACATCTTCCCATTCTCTTGGCCCAGGTATTTTTTTCTGTCTTTGGCAGAATGCTTCTTACCTGATATGTTTTCCTGGCTAAATAAAATTCTTCAAAGGAATGCTTTACTTATTAGTTTTTTCTTAGCTGCTTTTATTATTGTTTCCTCATTGAAATAGCAAAACCTGAAGCAAATAGTGTATGAAATGCATTAATTCTTGAGAAAAATGATGTGTTTTAGCTATGAGCAAGTCCCTTCTCTTCCCTCTACTTCTAATTTCACTTCCATTATCCAAGGGCAACAAGCCAAGATGCAGTCTCATTCTGATTTCCTTAATGTTTTGCAAACTCTGTCTCAAGGACTAACGCTTGCTGGGCTGGATGTCAAAATTCAAGGTTTTGCTGCAGCATTGGAGAAGGGGAAAGAAGGGATCTCTTACAAGCAGAAGTGATGGCGTTGTTAGCAGAGGAGTAGAACTGCCTAGTTTTTACAGTCAAATTTACTGACAGTGTCATCCCCTCAGATGAATGGTTTTCATCTCCTGTAGAAATGTCTCTTGTCTCCTGTGCACAGCATCCTGTCTGTCCTCTGTGGTCTCCTAAAAAGATGCCTAGTTCTTACAGTCAAATTTACTGACAGTGTGATCCCCTCAGATGAATGGTTTCGTCTCCTGTAGAAATGTCTCTTGTCTCCTGTGCACAGCATCCTGTCTGTCCTCTGTGGTCTCCTAAAAAGAAACGACAAAAAAACTGGTCTCAGCTATTTGTTAATAAATCAGAGTTGGTGAGGAGACTCTTTTTTTTTTAATAAACAATACATTTACTCTTCTTACAACTCAGATTTATCAGTCATTTTAACTTCCTCCTTTGACCTGGGTTTTTTGAGATTCACGTTACCAATTGTTTCTTCCGGCTGCAAAGAAGAAAATGAGATGTTATGCTGGCAAAAATGGAGATTATTTCAAAAAATACAATTTTCTTGAAGTAGAAGTAAGGAACGCTCACTCTGTAGGAAGAGAGTTAACTCTAGATTGACAAGACTTAAAAATCCTATAGCCACAGGGTATCATAAGAGATGGCTGGGAATATCAAAAGAATTTTGTCAGATGATATGAAAAGGCTACAGAAGGCAGAGCGTGCAGTGGCAGTGAGGTGTGTTGGACTACAGTTTGTGGGCTCCAGGGCCTGTTCCCAGCATGACGTTATAGTTGGCAGTGGCACGGTGACTGGATGCACCAAAGGCTTTCAGAAGCAGCGCACGGTGTCAGTTCATCGCCAGGGCTCTCCTGCATGAAGCAGCATCAGGAGCCCTGCATCTGCCTCTGTCCTGACATCGTCATCGGGTTTTTATCCCTATTTGTGAAAGAGCTTTCTCTTGGCACGTGTGATGGAGGTAAGGAGGAGGTCTGCTCTACAGCTGTTCTAGGCTGAGTCTCAGTGTCCTGGGGTTGTTTTACTAGGGTTAGGGTGGGCTCACCAGTGTTAACGTGGTCTTGTCCTATGATTACATGTAACAGGCATTTTTAGAGCATCGGAATTAATGGCGCTGACTTTCCTGTTGATTTCTGTTTTGTGCTGGATGAAGACTTCTCAGTGAAGCTTTTCCAGCTAGAAAGATTGTCTCCTAGGTGAATTTTTTAGTGAGAAATAAGGGTCCTATGTTTTGGCTTTCCTTTCATCAAGGGGGATCACTTGCACGGTCTGTGTCTTGTACTGGGGTGTCTGTTTTCATGTGACTCATAGGAAGACAGCTGTCTCTGCTTCTGCACCAAAGCAGGCTGAAATTGGTCAATGGACTCAACAACTGTTATCTGGGGAGAACATAACCCGCATAAAACTGGTTTTCTGTGGGTAGGACTGGAGAATAGCTCATCATGATCCTGAGAAAAGTTGTTTTCCTACAGATCTACCTCTTTTGTGCCCTTCCTCCCCTGTCACATCTTTCATTACCTTTGCACCACAGTACCTCAGTTTCTGTCAACTGGGAAGGCCGTGGTGTGCACTGGAGCTGCTCCAGGGTGCTGGCTGGCCATCGTGTGCCTGTACTGCCTGCCTGGAAGATCAGAGGCAGCAAGTGGTGAGGTTATGTCAGTGCTTGCTTTATTTGAGGGAAGGGAGGACCCATTCAGCTTTGTTTTTCATTTCTAGGAAGAGAATACATTTCCGTCCTTCACTCTCTGTCAAGCTGTGTTTAAATACTAGGAGTTAGGGCCAGTTAGACAATTAGCAGAAGTTTGGTTTAGTAACTTTAGGGAGGACCCTGTGTAACCTGTCAAGAAAATAACCATCAAAGAGCAGAAATCCAATGGAGGATGAACGGGACCGGGAGCTCAGCTGCCATGGCCTCAACTGGAGGAAGAAGTGATTAGATGCAGCCTGCAGTTGCTGGATGTCCTGGTTTGAGCTAAATAAAATTAATTCTATTTAGCTATAAGCTGCCAGGTTAATCTCTGAAAGCTTGTGTACTCCTTCTCTTCCTTTATTTTCTTTGTCTGTAGAACAGAGGAGGAAATGCCAATGTATTCCTCAGTAGGGGTATTCATCAGCTTCACCAAATGTTTGAGATCCTTGGTTAGCAGAAGCTGCATGTGTGCAAGATTCAACTGTGAGACTTAGCGTGGTGGCTTTCGTCTTTGGCTGCAGTAACAAAGGTGGTTGTGGTGTTACTGCAGTGGCAGTACCAATAAAAAGGTTAGAATGCATTTAGTAAGATACTTGATTTCTGCCACCTTCACACATCAGCTTAACTCCTTCTTCCTGCGAAGCTCTTTGCTGTATAGAATTATATTGTGATTGTACAGATCTGCGATTACTCTTAACGTGATAATGAATGAAAACCAATCAGTTCACCGGTCCCATTTTATACAAAAGGTGGTTCTTTCCTGGTGGACACTTATGCTGGCACACCAAAGCTGGGAAAGGCAGAGGAATCTGTATTGTCAGTAGCATGCTTGGAAAAAAACTCTACAGCAGCAGTGCTGCTGACTCGCACTTTACAAAGCTGGAACACTCCCCAACTTCCTCTCCCTGTCCTGGTCAGGGTACAGTTAATTGTGTTACTTGCCACCAAGCGAGGCCTTTAGATAGTTACGTACTGCTGCATTTTCACTGACGTTTCATGGAGTGCATTAGCATGGAGCTTGCGAGATATCATGGGCAATTTATTTTAATACATTGGGTGTCAGTCAGTGCTAAAGCACTGAAGCTATTTACATTTGTTTTCTGAGTCATCCTGGTTCTTGCGATAAGGTGATCTTTCAGTATGTGTGGTTAGTAAATTGGTTTAATCTTTTCTTTTTCTTCCTTTGTGTGTATATTTGCTCTTCAATATGCAAATGTATGCCTTAATTAGCTAAAAGAAAATGAGTCACGTTTAAGTGCCTTTCTTTAGCCTTTTCATCATCAAGGGAAAGAAGCTCATGACTGTTAGAGACAAGAACATAGAGAGCAGTGGAGGAGAGATCACAGAGCTGTGTTGGTAAATGTCAGTCTAAAACTTCCTGTATTGTCCAGTTGCCTGTGTCTCTGTGGTTCCCAGGTTGTTTCCATCCACGTGCCAAAAGAGACCTCAGCACTGTGCTGCTCAGCATTGTAGCATCAAAGACTGGAAAACTTCACCTTGCGGTGCAATCTATAACCCTGAGTTCGGCTGGGGAGAGAAAGGTCTGTGTGACAGCTCTGGGGACTTGCGTTCAGCACAGCCTCCCCTTCCCCATTTCATATACTTGAGTTACGGATGTGGAAACAAACCCGCTGCACACCTCTGTGAGAAGTTCCTTGAGAAATCCGTGCCAACTTTGTCTACATTGCAGCAAGGTCCACTGCACAGGTTGTATAGCAGAGAGGAAACCATGCTGAACTGACGTCCCATTTTTGCACCTCGTTCTGCTGTGTCGGTGCCCTGCTCACCCCCTCGCTGTATCCTTATGCCAGGAGGTAGCGTTGGTCAGCGCGCTGTCGAGTCCTCACGTGTTCTCACAGCACTGCAGGAGCTAGTGACTGCTGCTTGCTTGCAACTGCAATTTACATCCTCTGTGAGTCTTGTATTGTAATCTCTGTGCTGAAAATTGTCAAGATAGGATGGAGAGTTTCACAGAGTTAGAAGCCTCTGTTGCCAGGGTCGATTTTCCAAATTCTCTTGCTATTTTTTTTTTAGATGTTTGAGATATTGAAGAGAAAGGGCAGCAGGAGTGGAAAACACAGGGCTGTAAGGATCTGGAGATTGATCAGGTTCTGCCTTTGGGTGCTCTAGCCCTGGAAACCAGGTTGCCTGTCTGGAAATCAGTACTGCTGCACCTCTCTTCCCTTGTGTCCAGCCTGAAGCACACAGGGGAGCAGTCTCACTGACAGCTCCAGCTGGCTTTTGTTTCTGACTGAAAGCAAAGGCAGAAAAACCCAGTCCACCTGCAGTGCTCTCTGACTGGGCTCAGAGAGGGGTCAAACTCAGTATCATTTAATAATTCAGAACGTAACTTTAGGATTTCCACAGTTGCAGCAGTTTAACTGAAATCTGTTTAAGAGTGGGTTCACTTGCGTCAATCCAAAACCTTTCTCAGCACTGCCTAATGTGATTGCAGTGGCCTGGCTGGTGAATTGGCGTTGGGGTCCTCCATGTCGACTTAATGCAGTGTAAACCGAGTTTGTAGTGATTCGAGATGGCTGATACCTGTGCTGGTAAGTTGAAGTTAAATCAGAGCTTCGTTCCTGCTGTGGTTTAGGTGTATGCTAGCAAGTCTGTGTTGCTGGGGCTCATCCTGGTGCTACAGCAGGGTGTCGTCCTGGCCAGCCTTGGAGATGCTGAGCTGTCCAGTGAGTACACATTCCCTGCCCTGATGCCTTACTGTTCCGGTGAGCTCCTCTGCAGAGTTGAGTGAAGTCTGACAGTTGATCTTGTGGCTTTCGAAAGTTTATAGGAAGTTTGAAACATGCATGCTTCATTTTTAATTGAAACAAACTGCAGCTGAATGCGCTGTGCATGCAGTGAGCTCCTTGCTCAGAACACAAGCGCTGCTAGAGCCAGCGTGCAGCCCCTGCACTGCGTGCTCTGAGTCTCTAAAGGACAAGACAACAGTTGAGTAATCTTTTCTTGGGTTTGATAGCATGATCATACAACTAAAGGAACGTTAGATGCCAAGAATGAGTCAAGATTGCACTGATAGTTTGTTGTTTTTTGTGGTTTTTTCACAGTCATGATGAGATAGAATGTAAAACAACAAATTAGGATGCTCAATAATAGACTGAGTGCCCTCAGAGAAGAGAGAAATCTGAGATAAAAACCACTGTGATCCCCCTCACTCTGTAGTCCTGCACCTTTACCAAAGGGGCCGTGGTCTCTTGTCAGAACCCACTGGGATCCACAGAAGTTTGTGCTCTCAGCACCTGGTGCTGGGGGCTCACTGTGCTCTGAGCTGCTCTTGATGTCCACCTGAGCAGGAGCTTGGTTTCTTCTTGGATGAACGTGCCTAGGAGAATTGAATCTTCTTCCTTGGGAAGTTGCCGCTAAGTACTGCTGCAATGCAACTGAGCGTATTAATAATCATTAAAATAAGGATTGGTGCTATTATGTCGTGGTAGTGTTAGGCAGTGGATGATAAGAACAGCAATGTTGGTAATGGCAGCCGTGAGACACGGACAAATTGCTTACTGCAGCAATCTTGCCTGCAAGATACAGAGTGCCCTTCAGTGTTGAAATGGATGTGCTGATGCTCAGGTTTGTTGTTTTCAGTGTCCATCAGCAAAAATGTCTTTCAGTGGGCATTTGTGGAAGTAATTATAAAAAGGTAAATTCGAGACTGATGTACACAACTGCTGCAAGTAGTTTTACGATCGTCTAACTAGCCAGCATGTGTAAAAACTTTAAATACCAATATATGTGTTACAAGCAGGAAACTTGAGCTCTTTAGTGATTAATTATAGAACAGAAGGGATGGAAACTGTGCTCCATGATACAAGCACTGCATCCATGCGGCTTGCAGTTGGCAAACCAAGAATAACTCCTTGAAAGAGCTCAGTAAAGAGTATTTGAATTTAAAAAAAAAGTTAAAAAGGTGGCTGTGTCACAATCACAAAGAAACCAACTCATTCTCTCATTCTGAACTGTTGCATGTGTCACTGGTCCTCACTCAGCCTGCTACCTGCCTTTAGAGTTGTGTTTGCCAAGGGAAGAGGGGCTATGAGATTTTAAACTTCATAGACCTTTCTGTGTGATGTGGCTGTGCAGCCCTGGGTACAGCGGGAGTGGCTGGGAAGGGTTGTCATTATGGCAGAATCCTCTGATTTTTATTGTTCACCTCAGAGTGATACTTACAGATCTACCAACGCTTAGACCTTGCCTTTTTCTGCGTGCTGTCGCTACCTCATTAATGCATTTTTGCAGGAAATGCAGTGTGTTTAGTTTTATTTAGCGTATTCCTCAGTTCAAGAAGGACAGGAACTGCTGGAGAGAGTCCAGCGTAGGGCTACAAAGATGATCAAGGGAGTGGAGCATCTCCCTGATGAGGAGCGGCTGAGGGAGCTGGGGCTCTTTAGTTTGCAGAAGAGGAGACTGAGGGGAGACCTCATTCATCGTTATAAATATTTAAAGGGTGAGTGTCACGAGGATGGAGCCAGGCTCTTCTCGGTGACAAACAATGATAGGACAAGGGGTAATGGACACAAACTGGAACACAGGAGGTTCCACTTCAATTGGAGAAGAAACTTCTTCTCAGTGAGGGTGACAGAGCCCTGGCCCAGGCTGCCCAGAGAGGTTGTGGAGTCTCCTTCTCTGCAGACATTCAAAACCCGCCTGGACGCCTTCCTGTGTAACCTCATCTGGGTGTTCCTGCTCCGGCAGGGGGATTGGACTGGATGAGCTTTGGAGGTCCCTTCCAACCCCTAACGGTCTGGGATTCTATGTTTCTGTGATTCTGTGATATTGAATGCAGCAGTAGCAGAAGGGTGCATTAATGGTAACAACTCCAGCTCCTGGAAGTTTGCGCTTGGCCGCTGGGCAGCCCAGGTGCAGGTCGGGATCCTCCAGGCAGAAGGCTCTGTGCTCTGTGTTGCTGCAGTTTGGCTGCACAGCAGCTGTGTACATGGGTGCCTTTGGCCATGAGGGTCTGCGTGTGGCCTGGATGTGCCTTATAGTTCTGTTACCTCTGTGCTGGTGACGTTGTTCTTCACTGCAGGCGAAGGCGACCGTGGTTGCTGCCAGCTGTGTCACTGCAGGGCTGGCACAGCCGCCCTCCTGCACAGGGGGAAATGAGGGAATTGTGCCTTCGGCCAAAGATCCTGCAGCACTCCTGAGCAAGACCTGGGCCTGGGGAGTTCTTCTCTCGACAGTGGTTTGGGAGCTGTGACAGCAACAAGACTGTCTTGTCCTTTTTTTCTGTCTTGTTTTTGCCTCTCCCGGCTGTGAGGTGATCTGTGGGGGGAAGATGCCTCCACCTTCTGCTGCTTATCTTTAAAACAGGGCTCATGAGGCTCAGGACTATTGTGATATCCCTTATAGGCAATCTGGCAGATTAGTCTTTGTCCCAGAGACGTCTTGAGCACTGGAGCCACTTTACTTACTTTTGCAGTTGCGGTTTGGTACCGTCATGACTGTGCTACAAAATTTTTCCTGGCTGTGCAACCCAAAACTTATTTTCTTTGTTCTTCATCTGTTAAAGGTTAATCTGTGCCCAGCAGGGCAATCATTAGTATTAGGCCATGGTGTCAGCTTTGATAAATATTTGTGTTTCCTCCCCTAAAATACCAACTCGTAATTAAAAACGGAGAAAAGCAGTGAGACAGAAGGAAAGAGATACAGTCAAATCATTGCATCTGTGACCACATGTTCACTGCCATTTTCATTTGCATTTACATTTTCCAGAGCTCTCTTTATTAGGAGGAGCCCTTGTAATAACTCTCTCTTGACCCATAAGATGCCTTTCTGCAGTATCCAAATGGGCAGGAGAAATGCCAAACCAAACTCTTCTTCCTAATGTCGATGAAGGAGTGCTGAAGTTCAAAGTATTTCTGTGAGGCCTGTTGTATGAAGTGCTGTGTACAAGTTAAGTCCTGGGACAAATCACCTTCTTTCTGTAACCAAATATGAATTTATATGTGTATATGTGTGAATATAATCATATCTAATACAGAAAAGTAGACTTTAAATCCATAATGTTAGGGAGAAAAAGGAGTGCACCTTCTTTCATTCACTCAAAATTTCACTCAGTTTATAAAAACCCAGTGTTTGGGACTTTTCTGTTTGGTTGGTTGTGTTGGTTCTTTTAGCTTTCTACATCTGTTGAAGGGGAGACGTTTGTTTCTATCTTGTCAGGCAAAAAGGTTATTTAGGTATTGCGAAATACTGTTACTGGAGTAATATTGATTAAATCACTTAAATTTTTATTGATTAAATCACTCTTACTGGGTCTAACCTAGCAGCTATGGAATTGACTGTTGACTTGAAAAGCCTCTGGCTAGGCTTGTACTGCAGGGTAGTCCCGGTTGTGAGCGTCTCCTTTCCACCTCCAGTTCTGTTTGTGTAGTTTAAGAAATGTAATGAGGGCCCCAAAGTGCCCATTTGCATTCTGCCAAAAGATGTTACCACCTTTGGGTTCAGTTTGTGTTATGATGCTAATGTGTTTTCTTGCAGTTATGCTCCCTTTCCTCTTAAAACAAGGGAAGGAAATAGTTGTATAATGAACTGTGTCATGGGAAAGAAAGTCCTATGTTATGGCAGAGCTTAAAAAGACTTTTGAGGATTTACAGCCATGAGTGTTTATGAGAACTGAACTTAGAGCATTATCATTACCCAGCAATGCTGCTTGCAGAGATCATCAGATGGATGTACAGAAAGATGGACTAGTGCGGGATGTCAGTCGGGTGGAAGCAGAGGCTCTCGGCCCCTCAGGAAGCTGTAGCTGTAGCTGTGCCTGAAATGCTGACTTGCCAGGCTGCAGCTGATGGACCAGCTCACAGCAGCAAGGCAGCAGCACTCCCTTTCTGTGCAGGTTTGCTGTAGGGAGGTTAAGCCCATGGATTGGAGTAATCCTTACAGTATTAAAAGCCCCAGTCTTGCACTGGTTGTGGGGGAAGGGGCCATGGACTTCTCAGAAAGTTGCTGAGATTGTCTGTCTCACCACCCTCCTCAAGCCTCCTCTCCGGCTTTTCCGCTTGTCTCTGGCTCCTGGTTTCTCAGGCTCATCAGCACCTTTTGCTTTTGGTAAAATGCTCTGTGTAGCACAAATTGGCCTTGGATTTGAGGCTGTCGGATGCTTAATGGAATTAAGTCTTTCACTGATCCGTGTCATTCAAATGTCACTGCCGCCTGCCTGCTCTAGCCACCCGGGCTGACACTGGTGGTTTTCTGTTCCCTTTTCCCCTCAACCTGTCACTGGTTCTCTCTGTCTGTACAGAAAGTCTGCCTGGGGACGGCCTGCATCTCTGAAGTGAAAGGGGCATCACTTGTGCAGCCCTCTGCCATCCGTGGCAGCTTGTCTGTGCCGAGGCTCAGAGATCTGGTGAAGCACTGGGCTTGCCAGGCTGACCTCTGTGTTTCCAATGCAGAGCTCTTCTGCCTTTCCCAGAGCTGTGCCGCTTTGTACTGGGGTGCTGTGCACCTGTTTGCAAGGCTTAGAGGCAGAGCTTATGGCTGCTGGGTGGGAGTGTCTGTTCCAGGCTTTGCTTATTTTCTGCTTGACAGAAAGAATGGGCAAATCTGTAAATGGGAGCGTGGAAGGAAAAGCCATGACCTCTGCACCTGTTTCGGGTTAGAGGGCTCTATGCGACGAGAGCCAGTCTTTGGATCAGCGTACGTCTGGAGCTGCGGTGGGCGTAGCGAGACTGCTTATCTGTTTAAATGGACTTGATGGCTATTGTGTGGCTGCCATCTGTCCTCCTTCACACAGGAGAACTTCGCTTTGTTATTGTCTTTAACCATATCTTACTAGGTCTCTAAGCCACTGGTCAGTCTGCGTTCATTGTTGGATAAAGGAGCTGCCAGTTTTCTTAACAGAAAATAATCTTACTGCAGTGGTGGTAACTGAGCCTCCCTCCTGCCTCCCCCCTCATTTTTGGCATGAGTGCCTTTCTGCACAAGAAATGTGATTGGTAGCAAGGGCCTTACCACAGCGTTTATCATCCTGATTAGTGATGCTTTAAACAGAACTTTAATGCTTTAAACAGAAGACGTAGCCATATAAACAATAGCTGGAGAATTAAACGTTGAAAGCCAAAATACGTTTTATGATTTAATGTATTTGGAGGGAAACAAATGCAGGGCTTGGAGAAGACAAGGTTTGAACGTGGAAGATGCTTCAGGAAACTCCGTAAAAAATCTTGCTAGCAAGAGTTGAGAGGTTTGAAGGAGTTTTAAAGTGGGCTAACAGTAATAAAAATCTAATGGCAAACGTGTAACATATTGCAGACACTGTTTGTTGTGCCAGTTCGTATCCACGTCAGTCTGCTTACCTGCTGTCCGGGGATGGTCCTGGGTCATGAGCCGGCGGCTGGTTCTGCTCTCATCGTGGCTGTGTCAAGCAGACTGAATGTCTTTGCAGCCCTGGACCCAGTCCAGAGCCCGTGAAGTGCAGCAGCTGCAGGAGGTCTGCAGCACTGCATGCGAGTGGGGATAGGAGTTGCAGTTCACGTTTTATTGGTCTGTTTTATCCAGGTGTTCTCAACATCAGCAATATTTAAAGGGCTGTAGACATTGAAGTGCCCGAGAGAAATTCTTCCCTTTGACAAACTGTCCAATGAGAATCTTGGTAAGCACAAGAAAGTGGGACTATCCTGGAGGGTTTCTGAAGGTGGTGTCCCCAGACAGAGGGTAAGCCTGTGCGAGTTCAGGGTCCCCCTGGTGCTGTTGGGGATGTCTTCCCACTGTTGTGCTCCTGCGTGCTGCAGGGTAGCCCCGTGTTTTTGCAAAGACTGGGTACTACTGAGTTGCCCTTGGGCGTTTAACACAGCCTGGCGCTTGCCAGTGCGTGTCTGCGAATTAAAAAATGAAGTGTTGTCGTAGCTCACTTTACAGCAAAATCCTGTACACAGCTTTCTGCTCTGACAGGCGCAGGGAGGAGGGGTGAGTCCTCCAGCACATGAATTGTGGCAGCACTCTCAGGACCTTGCTTCCTTCACTGGAGGGGAGAGCTGGGAGATGGCTGGTGCCTGAGTGGGTCGGTGATAAGCAATTTAGTGTTGAGGTCTTTGCTGTTACGCGTTGGTCTCTTTTTGCCGTGTGTTTCCAGTCTTTGTCCCATAGATATCTGTTGAGCTTCCACAAAAGGCTTGGGGTGCCCCAATAAGCACTGCATAAATCCATTAGTAATACATGCTAAAGGAGATGCTGAGTTCTGTGCCTGGGCTGTTGGGTCGGTGGTGGTGGTAACTGGCGTATCAGCAAGCTGAACAGCATGACAAACATACTTCTTTTGGTGCTCCTGGTACAGCTGCAGCGCGTTGGAGATCCCTTGCAGAGAGGTGGCTGCTGGAGGGGCAGCATCTATTTGCGAAGCTTGAGTAGGAGGGAGTTTCTTGAAAAAGCAAACCAACCAACAACAAAAAGAAAAAGGTGGCAAAGGAGGAAGGGGAAGAAAAATATCCTTTTCTGTTTCGAATTCCTGTTGAAACTGGCTGCTAGTGTGGCTTTGGTATTGTTCTGCTGCAGTGAGTAACAGTTTGTAGAAACTTAGCCTCCGTCCTTCCAGCTCTAACCATCCTGAGCATCATCTGCATTTAGGATGGGAGGAGTGCTGTGGGACTGCTGCAGTCTCACTTAAGCAAATCTAAAGAGCAGTTAGGAAGCAGTCAGGCCATTGCAAAGAAAATGTGAGTAATTGTAGATGATCAGGCACACTGAAACACTTTGAGAGTTGAGGAACTGGTGTGGGGACACAGATACAACACAATTGAATGTATGAAAATATGTTCTTCGTTACTAAGTACACTTCACTGGCTGTGATTTTTTAAGTGGAAAGCAATGGAACAGTTTATACTCTTAGAGGTATAAACTGCTTCTGAGGGCAGGGAGCACTAGGACTGCAGACTGGCATGTCATGCAGGGCAGTGGTTCAGCCAACAGAGACGAACCTGCACTCCCTCAGAGTTGAGATCTAACCACTGATCTTAGCACTTTAATACGCAGCTTCACCTTCCTGCAGATCGTCCTCTTTGGTGAATCATCTGACCTTACCACGGCACGAGATGAATCTGCGTGTATGTGTTTGCAGTCGGTTCTTGTAGGCTTGTCTGCATGCAAACACTGCACCATTTAACCCATACATGCGTTAAGGGCTATGAATAATGAAACAAACATGCATTTCCTTTTTTATATGGTCTAAGAAACTCTGAAGCTTCCTTCACGCTGGGACCATGTCCCATGATTGTGTGATTTAGATACATGATTTTCAGTCTGTCTGGCTCTTAGGTCCATAGAGATTTTGATGTTATGTGAGACCTTTCACTCTGATACGATGGTCTGTGTAGTCTCAGCCTTGACGTATGAATTCCCTTTTGAGAGAGAGCTCTCTCCCTGGGAGCGGGATAGGGACTGGAGGTTTCGTTCACAGTATTTGCCCGATGCTCAACTCCTAGTAACAGCCTCTGTGCATGACTGCATCCAACAGAGACACAGATTTTGCTTCCTCTGAGGACGTATCCCACATTGCCGCCGGGACTCTTCCGCAGTGTCATTGCACCGTGGACCACCGCTGTGAAATTCCTGGAATCATCGCTTAGGTCCTGGGCATTCAGATCCTTTTGACCACTCTTCCCTTAAGGTCAGGGGAATGCAGCATTAGATTAAAACAGATTCTCCCCCTTTTCCCCTTGTGTATCTTGTAGGAAGTGTATGATGAACAGAACTTGTTTCAAAGCCTACTGAAACCAAGTTAAAAACTTTTATCAGCTTCAGTGGGTTTTGGATTGAGCCTCTAAGGAGCTGCTGTGATCGTTGCAGAGAGCACACTGGGCTCATTTAGTTACTGAAGTGAGAAGGTGAAGGGCTGATCTTGCTGGTGGAGGCTTTTTTTGCTGAGGTCCATAGGCTAAGACAATGGCTCTTTGGGTTCCCTTGCACTGCTAAGAGGAGGAGAGGCAGCCTGTCCAGGGCGTAAGGCAGCTCAGCCCAGGAGCCGTAGAGGAAGGCATGTCGAGTGCCTCATCACCACCTACAACTGCCTCAAGGGAGGTTGTGGAGAGGTGGGTGCTGGTCTCTGCTCCCAGGTGATGGGGGATAGAACAAGGGGAAACGGCACCAAGCTGTGCCAAGGGAGGTTCAGGTCAGAGATAAGGAGGAAGTTCTTTACTGAGAGGGTCGTCAGAAGCTGGCACAGGCTGCCCAGGGAGGTGGTGGAGTCACCATCCCTGGATGTGTTTAAAGAGCGGGTAGATGAGGTACTTAAGGATATGGTTTAGGGGGTAGACAGGAACGGTTGGACGTGATGATCTCAGAGGGCTTTTCCAACCGAGCGATTCTGTGATTCTGTGATTCTGTGTGTGGGTGACAGCTTGCACAGCACGCTCAGTGACTTGTGCAGAGCAGAGCTGAGACCGCCTGACCTACTTGACTTGGAAGGACACTTCACCTGCACCGCAGTCAGTCTCGTTCTTAAAGAAGATGGAGTAAGCGTGCGTTTTCTAACAGGTGACCTGTGATATCAAGATGAGGAAAGTTAATTGGAGTTGTCGCTGTGGAGCCTCTTGCCAGAGGCTGCCATTATGCTGAAAAGTGACGTTAATGGTGTTGGCAGGACAGGACAATTTATTGTTTGTTATTGACTACTAAAATTCACCTTCTAGTTATTCACTCATGTTGAGCTGGTAGAGCTTTGGCTTGCTCTGGTTCCGACATTGCCATTTCCTCTAAAAGTCTCATGGCTGCTATGGATGTGCTTGTAATACAACCTTTACATCTAAAAAACTCTACACGTCCACATTTTGCTGGTGGTTTCTATTCCTTGGTTGATGGTCTTTAGTAGAGTCAGTTGGTACAATGATGTCCTGTGCGTTGCTGGTTGAGGTGTACTTGTGGTGTGAATGTGGAGGTGTTTAGATATGCGATATGCTTATACAAACGAAGATGTTTTAATTTGCGTATCTACATAATTATAATGAATATGTAGGCAGAGATTGTGATGGACTTAGCTGGATGTTTAAAGGTAAGAATGGTGGGAGGAAATACCAAAAAGGCTGTTTAAAATAAAATATATTTCTCCTGAGTGGTTTAATAACAGCACATGTGGCTGTGTGGGCTCGTGCTTAACAAGCGAACTCACATTGAAAGGCTTTCATTTCCATATTAAAACAGATCTGCGCAGTTTTATTGACTGGTTGCAAACAGTACATTAAAACATACGCCACCGGTATTAGGGCACTGTTTCCTGTGGTGGAATTCCTTTCTGTATGTTACTTCTTCTCTCTGCCTATGGAAGTCCCGGTGGCAGAAGTCCCTACGTATGTTCTCCATCAACCCACCCAGGATGTGTGTGTTGTACAGGATGAGGCTCATGAGCAATGTGAAAATGATGCAGATTTTGAGATTGCTTTTAGCTTTCTTCTAAAAATTTCAGGATTTCAGAACATGCTAGAAGTTATTAGTTCTCATTTGGGCACCTTCTCAGCTGTTGGAGAATGCTGGAAGTTGGATGCAAGCTTTGAACTCGTGGTGCTCATAGGACAGGCCACAGCGAATATCCCCCTTTCACTCCCCTGTGAGCTCCTTGACCTGTTGCCAGTTGATGCTGGTTTCCTGCTAAACTGTCTGTCTCACTTTTGGAAGTTATTTTCCATTAGTTGGTTCTATTAAAAATCAGTAGTAAAAACGTAATGAAAGTTATGGAAGCAACTTCTAGCAGGGGATCCTTTTGGCTCAGTTATAATCAGTATGTTATTTTATTTACAACTGGTGTGACAGTGTTGGATGGGTAAAAAGGTATTTGGCACAATGTGCTTGTCAGGACTGTCCCGTGGTACCGGATTGTGGGTACCTTGGCAGGTACATGGAGCATGTCCAGAACAGAGCAGTGAAGTTGTGCGTAGTTGTTGGCGTAGTTGTGCGTTTGTAAGTCAGACTGGGCTTGACAGTTGTTGGAAGGGGACGCCTTTGAACTGCGATGTCTCAGCCTTAATTCCTGTCTCCCATTATCCCCATCGTGAAGCTGGGATGTGGCACAGCCTGCAGCACTCACCTTCTCTGGGTTCTTTGGCCTCAGGAGAGATGACTGTAGTTTCTCTCAAGTGATTCTGGGCTAATGCCCCCACGACTGGCGTATAGCAGGGGCATAAAAGGCCATGACAGTCAATGAGGAGAGCAAAGTACAACTGTATGGAAATACACTCAGCCAAGAGGCAATTCATTTTGAAAACAGTTTTAATTAGTTTGGAGTAATTTGGGATGAGCATGGCATATGTTTTCTGGGAAATGGGCCAGCTCAGTAATGAGAGGCTACCAGAAAATGGCTCTACACATGTGGATGCAAGGGGCTTGAAGGAATGAAATCTTAACAAAGGCTGATACTATCTGAATAACCTCAAGGAGGCTCAGTTCAGATGCCATGTAGTTTCCAGAAGTACTGACCATTCTGCTGGCATGACCTGGTGCTGTACTGGTGATCAAACTTGGAGGTCTACATAAACTTTGAGGCCTTTCCGTGAGCTGGTACAATCTAGACTTGTGCCATTAGGCCACCGTGGCTGTTTTGAGTCAGGTCAGGCGACGATGTACCTCTTTAGGCAGAGCTACAGTCTTAGCCAGGTAGGTGTAGGTAAGTGCAAATGTGATTAAGTTAGGTGCAATTGTCTTAATAAGGTGCAGTTGTATTTTTCTGGTATCTGGCGATGTCATTACCAGATAGGACATCGTCCTCTCGTTGGCAGATCCAACTCAGTCCTGTTCCCATTATCTTATGGCATCACCCCCAGAATGCACATAGAACTGAGGAGACCATCTCCCCTCAGGAGCTGCATATCTCTTACCTGATATTCTCCCTCCTTCCACAGTTGGGTCTTCATCCATATCGTGGCCAGTCTGATGAGGAGGTAGATATTCCTTCTTTTTGTTGGAGAAGCCAGTGTTCAGCAAAATGCACTAATGCATACTCAGAAGGAAAGGTTGGTATAAGGAGTAGCTGTCCATTTGTAATAGCTAAATGGCCAAGGTTTTCATTCTTTCCACACCTCCAGTTTGGCGGTTGCCTCCTGCAGTCTCCAGGCAACTTTTTGTGATCAGGATGCAGCTGGAGGGCACCTTTCAGCATCTGCGAGGCATACAGTGAGACTTCCACCAGCAGCATGAAGGAGGGGCTAAGGCTTCCTGCTACTCCATTGCTCATTTCCTGTTCTCATGGATTTCCAGAATTCCTACAAACCCTGGAGAAATCTCTTTCTTAATGCCTGAGAGTAAGAAGCAGGGGAGCACTGGGATTTCTTGGTTTGCACTCAGAATACCATGCCTTCTAATCATCTTGCAACAGACTTGAAAGCTCCTTGCAGAGAGATGTCACAAAGGGTCACACGTTTTCCTTTGAATGATGAGCAGTGCTTTTAAAGGAGCTTAAGATAAACTTCAGGCCTATGGCCCATATGATCTGTTTGCTGCATACAGAGACTGCAGCCCTTGGCTTAAGCAGGAGCAGTGATTCTGTCATTGGAGCTCGGTTTGAAACTCAGAAAACCTTGCATGCTCTTCCCTGCTGTGCTGTAGAGCCTGGGCATGTTTGGAGGCAAAGCATTTTATCTTCCTTGGCCTCAATTCATAATCTTGGAAAAAAAAATAAAAATTGACACAACACAACACAGTTCTTGTCCTTGAAAATGAATCCACAGATAATCTTCAAGAATCAGAGGCAGGGAGCAGGCAATAGTGCAGCAACTGGGGAATCAGAGTCAGGTTATGGAAGACCTAAGACAGATAACTTTCCTGTTGTATAATTAACATATGAACATAGTCTGCCCTGATGCTGAATTGCAAAGGCTCTCTGCAATAAATAAACCATTTGGATCATAAATACAGGTACGTGGTAATGGGTTCTTTTTTTGTCTTCTCTTTTTCTATACTGAGCTATAAACTCTTGAGGACCAATGCCTTTTCTCAGTGTGTGTACTACCTATTGTAATGGTTCTTACTCTCAGCCAGAGCCTGCATGTGTTAATGGTGTACTTAGCACATAGTTATAAACTGGAAATAAGTAGGATCGGATTCTGCAAGGTTCTTGGTACTTGCTCAGATGATTAGAGCTGAGGGAAGTGTGGGATACAGAACTTGATGGCAGTCTGGTGAAAACATGAACTCCTTCAGGTGCTGTGGTTGAAAGGAAAATCTTTTTCTCAGAGTTCAGGCTCCTCAGTCCCTGGTCCTGATCTACAGGAAGATGTCTAGAAAAGCTTGGTCCGGTTTAGTTTCCACCCTGGGAAGCTCCATCAAGCTGCAGTGCAGGGTTGACTCCCATCAGTGAGTCGAGGCTCACCCTGAGCTCAGGATGCGCAGGGTTGTATGAGCTGGCTCCAGCAACTGCTCTCCAACAGTGCATGGCTCTGTGCTCCTGTCAAAGAGTACCTGTGGCTGTAATCTCTGGCAGCACTGAGTGGTGTCTGGCTAATCATGTTGCTGGAGTCTGGTGGTATGTACAGAGAGAGCTGCCTCTTTCAGCTTTGGGAGCATGTGCAGGGCTTTCCCCTGTTCTTTCTCTTGGCTAAGGAAGTTTTGATGTCTCACACACCTTGATTCTGCTTTTCTAGCACAGAAGTCTGCCCTCAGCAGAGCTCAGTGCTTGACAGACACTCGGCCAGGAGCAATCCCTGAGCTTTGGACAGAGGACTGCAAGTGTTGCCATGTCCTCTTGCATATGATGTGACAGGCAGAATATTATTCCAGAGGTGAAAGTAAGGCCTCTACTTGTGGCATCAGGTTATATCCCTAAGCACTATGGTTACTTCTCTTCTTTTTAAGGAGATTTAGCATCTTTCTACATTTATGGAAACAGTTTTGGAGCTATAGGATAACTTCTAAAATTGTAGTATTATCGAAATAGAAAGTATAACTTACGTTAGTGAATGCATAAATGCAGAAATTGGGATTCTCCTTATTGTTGCTACACGAGTGTTTTTAAACAGAAAATGTGCTTTTTCTTGTTCTGTAATGTTGTTTCCAGATCTGCAAGTCCATTTTCAAAAGTGTGAATTGGAAGTGGATCAGGAATGTAAGGAAAAGGACACAAACTGGAACACAGGAGGTTCCACTGAAATTGGAGAAGAAACTTCTTCTCAGTGAGGGTGACAGAGCCCTGGCCCAGGCTGCCCAGAGAGGTTGTGGAGTCTCCTTCTCTGCAGACATTCAAAACCCGCCTGGACGCCTTCCTGTGTAACCTCATCTGGGTGTTCCTGCTCCGGCAGGGGGATTGGACTGGATGAGCTTTGGAGGTCCCTTCCAATCCCTAACGGTCTGGGATTCTGTGGTTCTGTGAAAAGTACCTGCTGGATGGGCAGAAGTGCGGGTCTCTGTATAACTGAGGTTTCTTTAGGATTTTCCATGCTATGTGTGATTCATTTGGCAGGAGGTTTAAATAGCGTACCTGAAATCCTCTGTTACAGAAGGATGCAGCCCTTGTGGTCAAATGGGCCAGTGACCTTTGCTTTTCAGTCACTTTCTTTAATCTTTATTCAGGTATTTATATGTGGTGGGTTGACCCTGGCTGGACAGCAGGTGCTCACCAAAGCCACTCTTATCACTCCCCTCCTCAACAGAGAGAGGACAGAGAATATAGTGAAAGTCTTGTCAGTCAAGATAGGGACAGGGAGAGACCCCTCACCAGTTACCATCATGGCCAACACAGACTTGACTTAGGAAAATTAGTTTAATTTATTACCAGTGAAATCAGAGTAGGCTAATGAGAAATAAAACCAAGCCTTAAAACCACCTTCCCCTACCACTCCCTTCATCCTGGGCTTCACTTTACTCCTGATTTTCTCTACCTTCTCCCACCTGGCGGCACAGGGGGACAAGGAACTGGAGTTGTGACCAGTTTATCACTCATTTCTGCCACTCCTTCCTCCTCAGGGGGAAGACTCCTCATGCTCTTCTGCTGTTCCAGCTTGGGGTCCCTGCCACAGGAGACAGTCCTCCACAAGCTTCTCTGACGTGAGCTCTTCCCACGGGCTGCAGTTCTTCACAAACTGCTGCAGTGTGGGCCCATTGTACGGGGTCTCAAGCCCTGCCAGCAAACCTGCTCCATACCGGGCTCCTCTCTCCATGGGCCCACAGGTCCTGCCAGGAGCCTGCTCCAGCACAGGCTTCCCCCAGGCCACAGCCTCATTGGAGCATCCACCTGCTCTGGTGTGGGGTCCTCCACGGGCTGCAGGTTGATGTCTGGTATCTGCTCCACTGCTAATCTCCACGGGCTGCAAGGGCACAGCCTGCCTCACCACGGTCTTCACCATGGGCTGCAGGGGAATCTGTATGCCTGTGCCCCTGTGCCACCTGAGCACCTCCTCCCCTTCCTTCTTCACTGACCTTGGTGTCTGCAGGGTTCTTTCTCTCGCATATTCTCACTCCTCTCTCTTGCTTCTGTTCCTGGTTGCGCAGCAACGTTTTTTTCCCCTTTTAAAATGTTATCACAGAGGCCTCACCACAATCCCTGGTTGGCTTGGCCTTGGCCAGCAGCGGCTGTGTCGTGGAGCCGGCTGGCGTTGCTCTTACTGGACATAGGGAAAGCTTCCAGCAGCTTCTCACAGAAGCCACCCCTGTAGCCTCTCCACTACCAAAACCTTGCCGTGCAAACCCGATACGTTATTTAACACAGCACAGTGTGTTGAGGAAGCTGTTACGCACTTCTGAATAATGAGCTTCTGTTTTGAAAGTTCCCTAAGTTTTACATGCTAGAAGAGGCCAGTTTGCTAGTAAATTAGGTAATAAAATACTTGAGTTTTAAAATTGTTCCAACAGATGTTTGGTGTTAATGGCTTTGCTATGACCCTTAGAGTCCATAATCTTAAGGTCAGAACACTATTTCTGGTTCGTTCTGTCTTCATAAAAGTATTGCAGTCAGTGTTGTCTTTTGTTGGACAGAGCACGGTGCTGTGAATAACCAGTGCAGCCTGGTACTTACATAGTCTCCAGTACGTGAAGTACAGCTTTCAGCCTGTAAATCATTTCCTGAGATTGATTAGCTTAGGTAAAAGTATTGTGATTTTAATCCATTTTGATACAATCAGAAGCATATGGTGCTGAGAGGGAATAATAATTTTCTTTATAGGGATTTACTTTCAAGAGGGTAGAAATTGTATTTGCCCTGCTTTTCTTGTTGTCTTGACACTTGCTAAGTGTTTTCAGATGCACTATACGGTTCTTTTTGAGGGAGGAAATAAGGCATCTAATGCTTTCTACTGCATTGCACTGTGGTTTCTCATCTCCGTAGCACCACCTGCTTGCTTAATCATAAGCCAATTAAAGTGTAATAATGGAATACACTTCTGAACTGCTCACAAATAAAGGCGATTATCAGAGAAAGGGTGACAGAAAATTGTGAGGAGGAACTGTGAGCTTTTGGCCAGTGATATGGTCTGTGTCTCTTACAGTGCTGGCTATTGATGTTCATGGTGAGTTTGTCTCATTTTCTCCAGTCACAGGCACCAGGATTTTCAGAGGAGGGAAGGGGATGTACTGGAGGATTTGAGAGAGATGAGGAACCTTTGAACTTCCTCCAGTTCCCGTTCCACTGCTTTGTCTTGCGTGGTCTCATGTCGCAGTGTTATCAGCTGTTAGTTAGGTCACTGTTGGCAGTGTCACTATCAAGCAGGATCTGAGGCAAGTCTTGCTGAATCCATGTGGCACAGACCCTCGCCTGTCCTGGGGCGGCTGCAGGACAAGCCTGTGGTGAGGTGCAGGGCTTCACCCTGGAAGTGCTGAAGCCTCAGCGGTGCTCACCAGTCCATCTCTTAAACTTACTGCTGGAACCAAGCCCTTCACATTAACCTGACCTCAGCTGATGCTCAAAATCTCCGTAATTTGCACAAAGTTGCCTTTGGAGTTGCAGATTCCTGGTCTTGAAAGCCAAATCCCATGTAAGGTCAGTGGAGAGGTGGTGGACAGTGACAGTGATGATGACTGCTTCGCCTGGTGATTCCCCTGTGTTACACGCAGTGCCTGGGAAGTGTAGACCTAGCACCCAGTACTGGGCACCCGAGCTTTGTGAAGCAGTAAATGATGACAGATCATCTGCAGCGGGAGGTGGTCACTGTCGTGGGATTGTCTTAGCTGAGCAGATGGCTGTGAAGAGGAGGAGAGGGTGGCACTGATTTCTATAGCATTTCTGGACCCTCAAGCCACAGGAAGTCTTCCCAAAATGCAGGAACCTCCACACAATTTCTGGTTTCTAATGAAAGCAGTTACTAGTTAGCATTACGTTTTAATTATGTGGAGGGGAAAAAGGGAAAAAAAGAGCAGCAGTTCCTCGTGAAACCACAATAAAGTGGTCTCCCACTTCTGCGGCTTAGTTATTTCAGCCATTTTAAACTTTGTGAAAGACGTAGGGTATCTTACTAAAGTAAACAGAATTATCTGAAATGAGTGCTATAAAAGGAAAACACTCCTTTTTTTACCAGATCTCTACGCTTTAATAAGGACACACAGGTGTGTATTCTTTGTGGGTATGTTGGCCTCAGCTTGACCTCAGCTTGCCATCTGGATCTCTCTTTCTTAATAACATCTAGCGTGCTGAATTTGGTTTTTATGACTTATAGCTTACGCTATTAAATACAAAACATTTGGTTTCACAGGAACTACCTAACTTCCAAATAAACAAGTGGTTGGACTCGATACGTTATGGGAGAGTCCTCACTGCAAACTCTTCTCCCAGACAAGAGCAGATCATTTTTTCCTGTCCTTTCTTTGGAAAGTAATGAAGGACTTGTTTCCCAGAGTTAGGTTTGGAGTTGATGTTGAAGCAAGGAAGTTGAGCTGAGTGGAGTTGTTTGAATCCAATGCTTTTTTTCTTTTTTAAATCAGAAAAAAAAAATCATGAAGTGAAAACTGTTCTTGGAAAAGGATTAGTTTCAATAAACTTCCCCTTCCTGAAAAATTCCTCCCTCTTTTTCTGATTTTTAAAATGCCCTTTTTAGACATCTTGGAGGTGGGAGAAAAGGTCCTTCAGTCTGGAATAGCTCAAGTTTCTGAAGGCAGACTCAATTCAAAGAAAAGAACAAGCAAAACACAGTTGAAACGCTTCAGCTGACCTGCTCTGAAGTATACAGTGATTTTTTTAAATTTTTTTTTTTTCTTGCTCTGCTATCTTGAGCTTGGATTGAGAAAGCATTTCAGAAGCCTCGTATGGGCCCTGGCGAGGCAGTCTCTGCCAGCTGCAGGCATCGGATCAGTGCAGCACCGTGCCAAGCAGTGCTGATCTACCTGGGGAGCTCCCACCGGGTTCGGTGCAGCCCAGTAAGGAAGCGCTAACTTAGGTTTCAAAGGCAGCGTGACTGCTTTGCTTGGCACCTCAGCCCAGCTGAAACTCCTCCTGTTCCAGCAAGGCTCATCAGATCAAGGTGCGGGGTACTGAATCAGCCTGGGCTTCTGCTGCTGCCGGAGCTGAGAGGGGTCCCCACAGCATGAAGGGACCACTCCAACAGCTGCCCATTACCAGCGTGCGGAGCAGGTCGTTCCACGGTTTCTTTTTTTACAAGTGAAAGGATCGGCAAATTAAAACTGGAAATAAAAACCAACCAACAAACAGAGAGAAAGAAAAGTTATTGGTCAAGTGGGTAGCAGCAAGACTTCTGTCATTAGCTTTATTTATGAGCACATTGTTTTGTTCCAGCCCTGCTGCCCACATCCCGAGCAGAAAAAGCCATGAAAAGGAAGTGGGATTTCTCGCGAGCGCAGACAGGCAGAGTGGATCAATGACAGGATGCGCTTGCAAATGCCCGTGAACCCCAAACACAGCTGGGAAATGCAATGGCTGTTCCCAGCTGTGAGGACGGCCCTTTGTGCCCGCTTGTTATGGAGACGGTGATGTTGGTGCTGGTCAGTGCTGAGCCTGGCGGGGGACTTGGATAATTGGCAGGAGGCTGTGTAGGACTGCATCCTCCAGAGCCTGGGGAGGGTAAATGAGCTGAGGAGTGGGTGTTCATGGGCCCCAGGGGAATGGAGGAGTCAGAGGTTTCTGCTGTGAGTCGGGCTCCAGAATTTTATGAAGAGTATAAATGAAGGGTGACAGACTTGCTGAGTAGAAACTAGAAATAGTTTACGCGTCCATTTTGTAAAGAAGGTTTGAGCCTGGCCTTGACAGCCTCTCAGGAATCACCTGCAGTCTGTTGTGGAGCCTCTGCCTCAGCTTGAAACTCTGCTTTATGACAGCCTTCTGCCCAATCCTAGCGCTGTATCTATAGATTTGTTACCTGCACACAGTGAGACAACTGTGCCTGAATTCTTATCAGCTGAACCCACCTGTGCCCTGCTGCAAACAGGCAAAGGCTTTCTTGTAACCGGGAGAGTCAGATAAGAGGTTTTGCCAATATTTTCTTTATTTGTTTATTAGATACAAAAGTAAGAGCTTTTGTTTTTAGGAAATCCAGGGCCTAAGCCTCTTAGGGACTGGAGAACTGTCATACTTCAGTCTCTTTGGACAGTTTTCCACTGGGGACCTCGCGACTGTGGCACTTGTGGGACCTATGTCTGACTGATCTTCTAATGAAACGGGCATTTCTTACCAAACACCTGATGTTCAGCAAATGTCATTCGAGTTTGCTGCTCTTAAGAGTTTAGCAAGAAGGAGGGAAAAGACAAGTGGGCAGTGGAATGAGGGGGAAACAGCAGAAGGGGGCAAGGCTGAATGTGGGTGTGCTGGTGCCAACCACCCTGTGTTCTGGTGCTGAATAAGCGACTGCTGGTCTCGTGTCTTGTTCTCTCTGGTGTGGAGCCTTGCTCATTTACTGAAGTCATCAACAGATTACTAGAATCCTGAACTGTTGCTCTTCTCCTGGCATCACGTAGTTTGTGTTAACAGGCACGCTGTCAGAAGGCTGCACTTTGGTTACTACAGGAGTACGGAGTTACACACTGTGTTACACCACGGGCAATGCTGGGGATAAATGTTCAACCTTATTATTAGAGGCAGGAGATGAGAAACCTTGGTTTCTCCCTGTCTCAGGCAGTAACCCACTCTGTTACCCACAGGAAGTCTCAGTCTACAAACCCGTAAAATGTGATTTTATTACTTACATCAGAATCATCTTCTGCAGTTTAACTGACACCCTTACAATGTATAATATCACGCTGGCAAGAGAAGTAAAGCCAACCCAAGTGGAAAAAAAAAGCGACATATTTTTATTGTGTCTTACTTTGCATTTCCATCGCACCTCTGAAATACCGTCGTCTCTTGGGTTTAAGATGTACTGTGGAAATGCTATGTCTGTGTAGTGTGTCACAGGAAAATCTGCAGGATGAACAGAACCGGTGTGTTAGATAAGGATCCTCAAGCAAGAGGACGGAGCCAAGCCAGCGCAGAAGCTCTTGCTTCCTAACTCCTCTCTTAGGTCCTTCTTAATGTCACAGCTGCAGAAAGCCCTCTTCCTGCCTCCTTAAGACCCTCAGAAGTGGTGAAGACTCCTGTGCTGTCCTTTGGAAGGCAGTTGTTGCAGCTGCCTTGTTTGTTCACCTCCACTCCACACAGAGACCGTATCTGTGTTACAGTCCCGAATGCTGTAAGGAAAGGAAACCACCTTTAACTTTGGACAAGAGAGCCTGGAATCCAGAGCAACACAGAGCTTAGCAAGGAGTCATGTACCGCTGCTTTCCCTCTGGGGTGAATTTTGTACGGCTCCAGTAGGACAGGACTCAACACCAGGGACTGAGTAAATGTCCTGGTTGCTGCTGAGCTGAAGCATGGCCCTGGAATAGCAGGGTGGGCAGAATGGAACTGTGACTGGTCCGTGGTTTGTGCTTATGCCAGGCTTGTCTGGATGCACAGCCTTGCCTGCTCTGGGTGTGCTGGGCAGCGCATCTTCAGCTTCCCGAAATCCATGCTTAACAAAGCTGGAAGCAGCTCTGCCCAGCCAGTCTCAATGCAACGCTTTGTCCTGATGCTTGTCCCATCTCCTCAGGCCCTCTTCTTCCCGCCTCTGCGCCTCCCCCTTCCCTCCCCCCAAATTACTGTGATGTCTGAGGGAAAGACTCCTGTAATGTGGGATTGCAACAGCTTGGCTGTCAAGCCTTTTGTCAGGAGATGAAAGGCAATGGCTGGTTTTCTCTGTTGATGGTGTCTGTCACTCGCAACCGAGACAGAAAGCCCTCTGCAATCTTGGCACATCCTGCTGCAAGAGCTCTGCTTGGGGACAGCCTCATTTCAACACACACTTTTGGTTTTGCACCCATGAGCTTACTGAAAGTTATGGCTTATTTTAGAGTGTTGTTAGTCCAGAGACAGATTAAATGCAGCGTTTAATAAGATGCATGTCATACAGTGCCCTTATTCTGAAGTAGTTTTGGTTTGTTTTCTGTTCATTAAAAAAAAATAAAGGAAGAAATAGCAGTCACTTCCTACAAACTTCTTAGTAGCATTTGGCAAGGTCTTGGCCCTCATAGGTAGAGTGAGTGTGAAGTAATGTCCTAAATGGAAAAGTCTCCAGCCTCTGATGAGAGTTCTATGTGTGTGTGGTGCTAGATCCAAATGTGGAAATGTGTCTTCTGGTATGTGATACTGAGGTGAGGACAGTGTGCCCCCTAATAGGGGAAAGACTTCTCACTCCCAGATCTTAAATTCTTTCTCATGACTACCAACGTGCAGGGTTGCTGGTTTCTGTTTCAGTAAATGACCGTAGCAGACAGCTCTTGTCCGGAAAAGAGGATTTGGTGAGCTTTTCCTTTCCAGCATGCGGAGACTTAGCTTGTGTTCACACAACAGTTTAATGGGTGTCTGAAATAGCTGAGGCTTCTTAAAGCAAATGGCAAGAACTGTGGTACATTGCTGTGCCAGCATCTCTCGGTTAGCAGTGAAAGTCTTAGGATGGCCCTTCTCCTGGAGGCCAGATTCTTCTGTGGAAGAAGCCAGACAGAGCTGTGGCTGAAGGGGGCTTCTGGAGGAACTCGGAGTGACCCGAGCTCTTTCTGCTTTGCTGACAAACTGAGAAAAAATAGGCCAGAAATTAATTTTACAAGTCTCTTAAGCTATCGTAAGAATTTATAGGAACTCATTATACAATAAATTACAGATATGAAATAGCAGGTGGCACATCTTTCAAGTGGTATGCATTAAGATTTATCTTGACAAGACCAGGAAAACAGCACGCAGACCTTCACTGAGCAGCTACAGAGGAAGCTGTAGTGAAGAGAAATGCGGTGCTGATGACATGCCTGTGCTGCTAAGCGTGGCAAAACGCCTCAACTGCCTCGGCAGTAATTGTCATCAGAACAGTTTCTTTTCCTGCTAGTTGTAAAATCAGATACACTGTTAGAGACACCGTTTGTAAAACCCAGGCACCGTGCATTTTCATCAAAGGTAGCAATTGTCCCTGTCTCCAAGGTTCTTGAAACGTAAATCCCCTTGAGGTCCTAGCTGGGCTGCTGTATGCAAGCTGTGAAAATATTGATGTACTCATGTTGTCCTTTGCTTTCCTTGTCTTTCTCCGTTTCCTATCTCTATTCCTTACTTACTGGCAGCCACTAACGTAGCCAAGTTATTTCTACGCCAAGAGGATGAGGAAACTGTTTCCTCTCAAGCCATCTATGCTGACACTGCTAACCTTGATTTCCATGAATGATTGAACAGTGTCTCCTGTCTGCAGCATATTTCAGGCTCCAGTTACCTAAGATTCTTGGATGCTGAAAGTGCATTTCATCTTCCCCATCTCCTCCTCACAGTCATAACCAAGCCTGACTCTGTCTCCTCTACCTCCATGGCCGTGAACTGCTCAGACCAGCAGTAGCGGCTCCAAGCTGCTTTTCCCCATGAACAGACTTTTCTCAAGTAGGGTTTTAATTTATTTTTTTTTAACCTACTGAAAAATTGGATGTGGATAGTACAGTGAAAAGGAGATTTCTATAGTCACCAGACAGGCAGTGCTACTTAAACGGTGGGAATTAAAAAGTGTTGAGAGTAATCCAGTCATTTGTAACACAGAAGCAATTTAATAGCTTTTAGAATAAGTAACTTTGTGAGGGCAAGATCAGCTCTGCTTGTTTTTGCAACATTAAAACTTGTTCTAGATAGCTGGGTTGAACAAGAACCGGCCGTCGGAGGTAGACTTGTTGTGGGAGTGAGAGGAGTACTGAGTTAGGTGCTGTTTAAGGCCCTTTCAAACTGGTTGTGGAACTTTCGATAGGGATTTTTCTCAGGCTGGCACTGTCTTGATTCTGCAGTTGAGGCACCATCCTACTGCAGTCCTTTCTGAATTTCTGGCTCATATCTGCAGACAGGGTGAGCTGCTGACTTCTGCTGATTTTTCAGCAATTTACACCAGCAGAACCCAGCCTCTGGATTGCCACCTTTACCTGCAGTGCTTTAAAGACATTTGCTGTGCACATCAAAATCTGCTGGAATTTGGATATATGTGATCTTTATTTCCTAGCACTTTGGAAACTGAATAATAAATGTCTAGTGAATTCTGCCCTCCAGACACCAGATTATTTTTCTTTGCATCCCTTTTAAAAATGTTTGCTATCTTATTTTAAGCCTCTGCTACTGAGGGGAAAGCATGAAGTGGGGGTGGGAAGTAGGGAGGAGGAGGAGAGGACTCTAAAAGGAAAAAGCTGTGTGGAAAGCTTTGGTGCTAATGGATCAGATCCATTTGCAGCTTTAGTGTTTTCAGACTAATGTGTGTAATGCATTGTTGAGCAAAACAATAAATGCTTGAAAGTAGTTTATGGCAATTTAGGTTTTATCTTTGCTTACATGCTGCTCTGGGGGAATACGTAGCAAAAGACAAGCTCCCAGACTGAAGAGTTTATAGTCTTAAATGTGCAGTTCAGCAG
>NW_010209235.1:78576-85576 GCF_000695765.1 Mesitornis unicolor
AGCTAATAGATCTCTGCAAGGCAGAGTCAGGACCTCGGGAGGATGCGCTGACCCCTCAGGCTGACAGCACAGCTCCTTTCTGAGGGAAAGAAGCTGAACAGCTCAGGACAAGTATGCGCTTAGTCCTTTTGATTTTCATCATGAGTAACTGAAGAGGTGCGTTGTTTGATAGGAGTCTTTGAAAAAGCCCCCCAGAATGAAAGAAGGAGAACAGCTCCTGTAAAAGACCAGATACTTTTTTTTCCTATTGAATAAAATTTGTAAATCTATCAAGCCAGTTGTTTTTGGAAGTTTAATAAGAGGAGAAGCACATTAGTGAAGAGTAGTTACAAACAGCTTGTGCACAGGAGAGCCTTAGTCCTCTGCTGTGCATGTGTGTGTGTATGCACATTGGTTTATTTCTATCAGTTTTTATAGGTAGATCATAGAATTATTTGGTTGGAAAAGACCTTTAAGATCATCCATCAAATCCAACCAATGTCAATCCAATCTGGATTTTCAAAGTGTTTAACAAAAAGAAGGAAGTGAAATCCCCAATACGTACAGCAGGAGAAGTAGCATGCGGTTGGTGACATGCTGCACCCGCAGGGAATGGCAGAGCCAGAATAAACAGGTATCCTTACTCATTTTATACCAGGCCACAGTGCATCCAGGTTAGAGCTGTCTGGACCTGTGTTAGTCTGCATCAACAGAAAACCTGTACAATGTACTTCAGTGCAAGTAAATGTGTGCTACGTGCACTCACCAGTCTGCATTTGTGAGCAAGACTTCAGTAAGTTTTCCTTATTGTGATAAGCTTGCATAACCTGACAAAGGTCTCGGTGTCCAAGACCGAAGGGTGTCCTAACGGCAGCTTCTCATTAGCACTGAAAAACAGCTTGTTTGGTTTGTGCCCTGTGCCTTGTGAAAGGTGATGCTTAGAGCAGTCAAGGCACCATGCCCTGTGGTCCTGGCTTCGAGGCATTGACAAGCCAGCATGTCCCTTCATCAGAGCATGAAACTTTTCTAAAGCCTGTGCCAATTTCAATGAATTCTTTACTGGGACTGGTTCTTCAGGGATTTCTGTCTGAAGCAAGAGAGCAGGCGGGAAAACCAAACAAAAAGAAACTCTTCCTAACACAGTCTGTGCTGTGGTTATTAGAAGGTCATAGGAAGTGGAGTACCCTTTTCACGTATGTGGTGGCAGGTTCTGGCCAGGCACTTCAGTATTAACTTCTTGCTTTCTAGATTACTGCCCAGATGTGGAGCTGTTGGCCTCTCTGTGTGCCTGGATGTCTCTGTTGTTTTCTAGAGGAAGAATCTTTGAAACAACTCATTTTCTTCCTAGTTAACAAGGGGTGAAAATGCTCATTACCGCTTGTCCCCATCAAACTCCTAGGGGAGCAGATCTGTATTTCGATTGTCCAGTATTTTTGGTATTCTGCTGCCAGCTAAAATCTCATTTATTGCAGTAGACTTTTAGCAGAGAGGTGATTGACATTGCAGTTCAGACTATTGGAGTGCATGTTCAATGCTATATAGTAGACAGTGAAAAGGTACAAATCAAATTTATTTATTTTTTGTACCATCTGGCATACATACATACATACATACATACATACATACATACATACATTGCAGGTGTGTCCATCTTTCTGTTAACGTCCCTGTTGAATGCCTCTGTTCTGCATTTCCCTCTCCCAAGAGGCATGCATCCTCCTCCTCTGATGCTGACTACGTGGCATTATTTTGCGTCGGTGACACATCAGAGGGCCGTTGGGATGCCGAGTGCTGAACACTCAGCTGCCGAGAACATCGATCTTTCTGCTGAGCCAGAGCAAATTTAATTAGCTTACTTCAACATTCCTCTTCCTCCTGCGGGTGGGTAGAATTGATGCTGGCTGGAGCGTCATTTCCACATAGTTCATTTCGTGTCGCTAATTATTGCGTGTAAGTGAATGGTACACCCTGCTGACAGCCTCTGCAGTGAGGTGGAGCGGTTGCTTTCCATTTATCTGCTGTTAAAACCACCTGAAACCTTCCCCCTTCAAGGCAGCAAAATCTTTCAGCTCTTGCTGGCCATTAACTGGGTAAACCAGTGAAATGTTGTAGTTAGCACAGTCCCATGCCAGTGACATGGTGCAGGCAAGGAGACTAAATGTCAAGGAATAATAGTCCAGGCTTGGAAATAGGAAAAGCCTGAACTGCTCTCCAGCTTATGGTTAGTCGTCTTTGTGTGCATGCATTATGATTCTCTCTAATTGCATACTTGCATCCTATTTTTTTCATTACCTTAATACTATCCTTCTCTTTAAACTGGTTTTAGTCATATATGTCTCACTGATCTAATTTCTGAGAATGCCTGGCCTGTTCTTGCTGAAGCTTTAAAACAAACAGCTCCCAAACAAAATCATTAGCTTGAGTCAGATGTCAGATATATACGGGGAATTAATTTCTGAACAATTAAAATCAGGAAGGTTACAAGCATCTGAGAGGTGAGCAACTGTGCTGCCTTAAATATAGGTGATACTACCAGCTGTCCCCATAATACCTACGGGATTCTCAGGCACACATGGCAAGGAGGCCCCTTTCTCCTTGATTGCAGCCACTTCAGTGTCTGTCTGCTGCTTGCATCTGTAACGTTTTCCCCAGTGTGCCCTATCAAAGACTTAAAATAAGGAGAGTAGGTGTTTAGTAGGACATGCAGAGGAGGTTATTTCAACAGGCTGACTACATTTAAAGTCCAAGCATTTCTCACTGACTAAAAAGGGTCACAAAAGGGGTAGTAACGTTCGTGGTAACTTTTGCTGTTTCTCTCAGGTAAACTGGAAAATACTCAAGACCCTCCACTATACAAGTTTAGGCAAGAAAAAAGTTTTGAGAAGAAATTGGAGTAGTTTCTTGCATTGGCATCATCAGCTGCTCTGAACGGTCCTTGCTCTCGCTTGAGATCCTCCCACAGCAGAGGCTGTGCGTGTAGCAGCCTCGCCAGCTCTCTCAGTGAGGGAGTCTGGCTGGGAGTGTGCTGTGCTCTTTGCCTGCCGTGACGGGTGGCTGTTTGGAGCCATTGCCAGCTTTTCTTAGGGCAGACTTGGAGACCCTGGTGGTCCTAAAGCAGGCTTGACATAACAGAGGATCTGGGTGAACGTGTCTCAAGTGAGCCTTGGGAAATAAACCTGAGAGAAAAAAGCTCAGACATAAGTGTACCAGTATGCAGCATGTTATAATCCTTGCTAAGTTCACTGAATAGAGACTAAACAAACTGTGTATTTCTATTTCTTTACAGGAACAGAGTGTCTCACTTGTTTAACAGCCAGACTCAGCATCCTATCATCTGCTTAAACAGGTATGACCTTTTTACTTGTTAGCGTAGTTTCACAAGGAGGCTGTTTCAGTAGAACAGGGAGTCTTGAGAAAAGAACAAGAGAAAAATCCTCTAGCTCCAGAAACACTTTTATTTTTCTGGGATTAGTTCCTGCTTTTGTAATTCTTTTCTTATTTTAAAAGCCTCCTGTGTCTGATGGGAGCTACTGTACCCATTGTCAGAGCAGCTGTCTTCTTGCTTTTGGCTTAGAAAGAACCTGCTTACAGCTCTGGGTGGAAAGGGCGTAGTATGGTGTTGATGCAAAGGCAGAGCATCTGAGGGAAGAGGCAGCGTTGGTGTGTGCTGCTCTGATTTGTCACACCCTGCCGCTGCAGCGAGTTGTGCCACGGAAAGGGTGAGAACACCTCGGCAGAGTGAGGGCAAGCATAATGCTGCCTCGTCTCCAGAATTGAAAACGACCGGGTTAGACCAAAGTATTGCACTCTATCTCCCTTTTGGAAAGGAGAAAACTTCCAAGAGATCCCTATCTCAGAAGACTGGAAAGAAGTGTTAGAGAGAACCTGTGCTGCCTCTGTCATGTGAGTGAGCAAATACTTGTTTTGCCAGTATTTTCTTATACACCTGTATTCATTTCAGTTTAATTTGCAAGTGAACATACCTTCTGCTCTCACAGGCATGGGTTTGAGATGCTAAAAGAGAATATGGAATTCTGGATTTTGGTTGAAAGACTTCCAATCAAGCATAAGACAGGAGGGCAGAATGAGCAGGGTGGCAAAGTGCCCAGGTTTCTGCTGCTGTAACTTCACTTGGGCAGGGCAGGGTGGAATACTGCCGTCCTTTTGGGGTGAGGTGTTGTGTGAGCTCTGGCCTACACAAGCTAAACAAGAGGTTGTCAGGGAGCTCAGGAGATGGCTGTAGAAGCTCTTTGAGAGTGAGATCTGAGGCATACCAGGATGATGTCTCCTTCCCAGGGTCTTCTCTAAGCTCAGCAAGCGAGAGAAGTTCAAGCTCTGTACCCTTGGAGGAGTTGTGTGAACACACACACACGTTTTATTCAGCTGGTAAAAAATACCTCCTCTGTGGTAGTGTTGATAAAGGTGCTGGATTAAGCCAGTTGAAGACATGTTCCTTCTGTGAGATTACAGTTAAGTGGGGGAAAAAAGCCATTACTAATGAGTGATTATTTGGGGATATTAGTCAGTGGGCAGTCTGTTCTGGACCTTATTTTACTGAAATTTCACAAGCTGTCTTTTTTTGACATCTGAAAAGTGTGGCAAGGATTTGGTTTACAGAGAACGGACTGCAGGATTATGGGATATTTTTAAATCTTTCGTGTTTTTTCTGCTCTTTTGTGAGCAAAATCTTCCCTGTTCTCCCCAAGTAGACTGTGCTATGCTCCTGAGACTGCCAGGATACTTAATGAAAAAATGGAAAGATCAAGCACAGCTTTAAAGGAAGGCAAGCTACAGAATGAAAGATCTGTCACGGTGTATGATCTAGGATCTGTGCGTACATGCATGATGCATGCACTTGTGTGTGTATTGGGTACAAGGCTGGTCTGGGACTTCTTGAGCTTTTATGAGCCCATAATTCTATCCATTTCCTGATCAGCTCCCTCATTTATTTTTGCATGTAGTCTCTCATAGAATCAAAGAGTCGTCTCTCCTGGCCCTGTGAGTTTGAAGGAAATGCAAATCAAGGATCCAATTTGGCCCTCCAGATTTTCAGGCTCTATGAAGCACACACTTTTCATCTGTGAACTTTCCTCTCTCACGAGTCATGGCAGCACAGTCCTGCCACAGGCTGTGGGAGTCAGATAAAGGCTGTGTGTGCCAGCCTCTCCTGAGAGACATGCTGCGGACGTGCCTGAGCTTTAGTGTCTTCTGTTGGTACACTAAATTTCAGCGCTACTTGTCTTCTTGCAAAGCGTGGCACAAGCAGCCCAGCAGTTTGGGAAAGAGCATTCGCCTTCTGGACGCTGAACTGCAGCAGGGCAGGAGCTGCCCCAGCCCCGGCGTTCGCCAACGCCAGGCTTCCCTGGGGCAGCCAGCACGTACAGCAGCCCAGTGTGGCTTCACCTCGCTCCCCAACAGCGTCCGCCAGGACAGAGGGCAGCACAAGGCTGCTTGTGCTGATCCTGCGCGCTTCAGGCATTTTCCAGTGGCCCCAGAATACCCTTGCAGCAGCATGCGAGTACTGAATGAAGGATTAAATTCCTGAAGACCTGAAGTAAAGGACAGTTCTGTTGCATTCACTGTTTCTCCATTGATAATATTAAACTGGTGATAAAATCTCAAGCATCTACAGCTTAAATTGTCTCTACAGGTCCCATCTTTAACTGACAGGCCTACATTACTGCTCTTGAGCAGTGTGTCTGTGGAGTGCCCCATAACCTTTGGGTGCTGCTAGAATGCCACAGTTTAAGAAGTGGACAAGTCTGTTTAAAATAAAAAGAGAGGGAAACAATTGTACATCAGAGCTAGCATTTTCTACACGGGATCGTGGTATCAGTGGTTAGGAGGAAAAATTGGTGAAGCAGTGAGCATTGCTGTCTGTCCTTTGTCCCTTTGTGTCTGTAATGCCTGAAAGTAACAGTTAACAGAGTGAAAACTAGTGGCAGAAGTAATGTGCTGCAGGTGGATGATGGGAAAGTTGTGATAAAGGAGGTAGGGGCTCAAGAAAGGGAGACTGTGACGCTGCCTCCTGTGTGTAAGAGCATCCCCCAAGGCTGGGCTCTTGGACGGGGGCAAAGCATAACAGAACCAGCAAGGTGGCACAGAGGGCTCTGTGGATGTGTGATAAAACTCGGGTCTCTCCAAGCTGGGGTGTCAGTGCAACCTGTCTGCAGGGCTTGGCTTTGGAAGCCTTATGGCACATGTGATAGAACTCGGGTCTCTCCGAGCTGGGGTGTCAGTGCAACCTGTTTGCAGGGCTTGGCTTTGGAAGCCTTATGGCACTCTCTGGTAATGTTTTTTTTCTTCTGGTGCTTCTGGGGCTGCTGCAGTGTCTCTTCACACTGGTCACTGAGCACCACAATGCCCTGTGTGCTGTGAATAAAACACAGCATCTCCTTCTGAGACGAGGTTTTCACTGTGCTGTCTCTGCCCGTAAGCTGGTTTATGGAGGTGCTCTGCAACAGGGAGTTACCAAGACAGTCTGCTGGCATTGTCTGCTCTTCTCCCATGCAGCTGTCTCCTGTCTGGCATTGGGAGGGTTGTAAGGAGACATACCCACCTGGGTGGTTCTGACCCAGGGCTGTGTTCTGGTGTGTTGGGTTTTCTGTGAGAGGATTTGGTTGTTGGTGTTTTTTTGGTAGCAGGTGAGGGCTGTGGAGATAGCCCTGTAAGAAGCTACTAGAAGCTCCCTTATCTCGAAAATGTCAACCCCACCTCTGACCAGGGCCAAGCCAGTGAGTGCCCCCACAAATTAATGGATTTAAGGCGGGGTGCAGTGCCCTGCTCTCTCTTGCCCTGACCAGTGTGGCCCTGAGTGCGAGTGACCTGGTCCCAGCGGGCTGGCCTGGCCCCAACTTAAGCTCAAGTTCCGCTGCAGCTTCAGCCACCAAAAGAGAGAGCCAGGAACTCTCCATAACCATCAGAAGGGACCTGCAGCAGAGAAAGAGAGGGACGTGAGGAGAACAACTGTGCACTCAGTCAGTGAAGGAAGAAAGGAGAAGGGGGAGGAGGGGGCGGGAAG
>NW_010209235.1:85732-93149 GCF_000695765.1 Mesitornis unicolor
GGGGGCAGGGCCACATGGGCAGCGGCTGGCCCTGAACAGGCTGTGGCTCTGGGCAGTGTGTGCTGGAGCAGTTGGTGTGTGAGGGAGCTCTGACTGTGGACAAATCCAGATTGGAGCTTTGTGGAGGACTTTTCTCCTGTTGGAAGGGGAAGCAGAGGGAAAGTGGGGAGAGTCCTCCCTACCCTGGAAGATGAAGGAGCGGCAGAGACCGCATGGGATGAACTGACTGCAAACCCAAATCCCATCCCCCTGCGCCGCTGGGCACTGTTGGGCCAGCGAGGAGGTAAAGAAACTGGGAGCAAAGCTGAGCCCAGGAAGAAGGGAGGGGTAGGGGCAATGTGTTTGACTTCAAGATTTGGTTGTATCTCTCACTGTTCTATTCTGATGTTATTGGTAACAAGTTAAAATTATTTTAGTTTTTTATCCCTATGATGAGTCTGTCTTTTGCCTGTAAGTGTAAGTGGTGAGTTTAAAAAAAGGCCTCCCAGTCCTTATTTTGTCTTGCCCCCTTTTGTGGGCATCGTTGTGCTTTTGTGGTGCTCAGTTGCCCACTGAGTTGAAACCACGACAAAATTGGTGCCCAATCCTGTCTCTGTTTAGGGCTCAGGGCAAACCCAAATGAAACAGAGAGCAGGATTTTCTCATATTGTCCCCCAGCCTTCCAGGGGAGGATAAGAAGAAAGGGAATAGAGAAGAGATCCTTCACACAAGGTTGGAAGTTTAGACTGTAACAAGTTTAATGAAAACAACAGGGGAAAGGAAAAGAGAATTAATAAGGGACAAAGGATATTTAACTCTATACAAAGCCCGATCCCAGCAGTCCTGAGTGGCAGTGTCTGAGCAGGGCCTCGTGGCCGCTGTGACCGCTGTGACTGTCACCAGGGACCGCAGTGGTGCTGTGACTGTCACCGATTGATGCTGGGGAGTGGATGGTTGCAGATGCCGCCAAGAGGCAGGCCCAGGCATCCCAAAATGCTACACGGTGCAGCCCAGCAAGGAAGGAAAAGCCCCCAAAACTTCCAGTCTCCTAGGTTTGTGTTTTTGACTGTGGCTGGAAAGGGGAGACAACGCTGCAGCTCTCTGACCCCCAGGGTCCTGCAGACACCGCCCGTCCTTCCCTTTCAGGCTGGTAACCCTTAAGCTGTAACACCTTCCATGCATGCTCTCACAGCCTACGTGGCATCCAATCCTCCTTCATCAACTTCTGTCTTAAAAACAGTCTCTTGCCAACCAGTGGGCTGTTCTGCAATCCCACTGCTCCTGGCTCCCAGCTAGAATTTGTCAATGGCTGCAGGGTTCTTGTACAAAACTAGCCTTGGGTTTATCCTTTATCATCAATCTACCCCTTTCCTCCTTCGAAAGGAGGGCTGTCATCAACTGTACAATCAACCGGTCTCTTTCCTGCTTTCTTCTGATCATCTCAGTAGCCATTAGCTGCTTCTGCTCATATGAAAACACCTCTTTTGAACACAAGTGGTAAAGACAGGACACTTTGTTACTTGTATTTATCAACTATCAAAGGTACCATTTGCTACGTTTTGATAGGATTCAGGCGTGGTTGTTAAGGAAAGGAAGGGAAGGAGATTGTCCTGTGTCACTAGCAAATCATGATAATGATGGTGGTGCTGTTAGTAATAATCCGACCTAGCAGGCTGAGTCACTAGAAGATGCTTAAATCCTGTTTTACAGCCAAGAATCAAGATTGTTTAGGCAGGAGTTGACAGGCAGAGGTTCTATGATTTGCTGCGGCTGTTTTGTAAGCATCTCCCCAGCTCCTGGGATGCAAGAGGTGGGCCAGAGAGACCAGGAGGGGAGAGGAAGAGAGAAATGTCATCCTTCCTTTCCTCGGTGTAGTGATGAGCAGAGTAGCTTAGCTCTGAGGAAGAGATTGGTAAGGGAAACTGGACCATGTGTGTGTTGTGTTGCTGCTCACATTCGATGCTTTTGTCAGGATCAGCTGCCAACCTCAATACTGAGCTTTTCCATTCCAGTGCAGTTCTTAAATGACTTTAGAGAGGGGCAAAACTGCGCAAGACAAAGGTGAGTTAATGGGCAGATTTTTTGTTTTGTGAAGACTTACTGCTTTGAGAAGTATATTTTCTTTTGCATCTCCAACAGTAAGGTCAACAAAATACTTTGTGTAGCTCAAGAACCACTCCAGCGTGCTAATGTCGAATTCTCACAACTGTGAGTTTTGTCCCCTGGATCACATGAAGGGAAAGAAAGCTCAACACCATGGAGCAGGAGCTCAGGTCTCCTAAAGGCAGTTGAATTTTTGCTGTGGACATCCTTTTAAAAACATATCATCTTGCTAAGGCTTATCACTTTATGGTTATATGAAAAGGGAATTGCTCACAATCCTTAGAAATTATAGTTTCCGTTTTGAAAGGTGTTAGGTCCTTGCATGCGGTGTGTGTGCCAGCCCTTCATTCGTGTGAACTGGAGGGCATCTCTATGTTGGTCAGATTATGCCATCCATCAGGGTGTAGCTGCTCGAAAAGACCTTGTATCACTTGCTTTCTCCAGTGATCTGACCTAGCAGATGTGCCCTGTTTATCTTCACAGCAAAACCTGCTGCTGTCTACACCGCTTTGTCCATAGCGTCCTACTGCCGCGTTCTCTTGAACTTTCCCGTGAAACATCTGGTTCTGGCTGGCGTCAGGGCCAGGGTGCAGTGCATGGGGGTGTGCTATTGCCTGTCAGCATGGGGGGCTGGAAGTCAGAGCTGCCTGCAAAGCAGTTGTGGAAAAACTGATCCCGTTCCTACTTGATAACTGAAAATGGCTTTGTAGTGCGAGTCACTGAATGCCTGAGCATTACCAACCTCATGATGTTCAGTGCTGGGAAATGTGATGCTCAGAATTAAGCCTGAGTTATGTGTATTAAGGCAGTTATGTTAGTAAACACTTTTGAAAGAGATAGTGGGAGTAATGGGAGTGCTGTGGGGGTTCTCCATGAGAGGACTTTGAGAGAAGCACAGTTCCATTTGCGTTGAAGAGCGAAGCTTATGGGAAGAACAGATGTTTGAATCGTAATGTTCTTTCCAGCATAGTTGATGAAAGAAAACTGTAATCGTGACCAAAAAATATTCTAGTTGTTATCCTTAAGATGAGTCATTTTTTTCCCTTATTTTATTCCCTTTGAGATTGTGGTCCCTTCTGAAGCAGGAAGCTGTAATTCAGTCCAGTCTCTGCCTGTGAAACGTTGGGTGGCTGGAATAATTACATTAGGAAAGGGATATAATACACAGTGTGTTTCACGTGCAAGTAAGGTCTTGATGTTACAGACACAGCTTGTTCTCGTCACTGTTTTCCAGATCGTCCTGCAGTTCTGAATCAGAAGGCTTCAGGTGTTTGAAACAAAACAGTAAGTTTGCCTGTTGCTCTGCCTTTTGCCATAACTGTGTGAGATCTCTGGGGTAGAATGCAAGGCACTTTAATCAGTAGTCCTGTCTTTAAATTCATGATGTTACCCCTGCCTATGTCTGTAAGAGTATACTTAATAACTATCTGGTATTCTTATTTTAGTTATGACTTCTTTTGTGCAAAAAAAACCAGATAAAATTTGCTTGCTAATGTAATTATTTTCACATCAGTTTTGCTGCTAAAAGTCATAAGAACACCGAAGAATTATGTTTCCATTTTATGAATGTAATAAAAATAGAACTAGACACAACAGGCTGCAGTCTGGGGTTAATGGCGGCGTGCCCGGCAGCTAGCTACTGTGTGCAACAGCTTTTGCTGCCGTTCGTGTTCATGCTCCGTGATTCATTGCTGTAGCTCCCATCATATTACTGACTAGGTGTCCAAGGCTGGATTAGATCACCCTTGCGTTAGATGGTGTGTGCTCAAACAGCAGAGTTGTTCCAAAGCCCAGGGAGCTTCCAGTCAGATCTGCGCAGAGGCATGGAGGTGTGAGCAGCCAGGCTCTCTCCGCTGAGACTGTGTTTGTCAGTGTAATTATGGCTTAAGAGACTCCGTCGTTCGTGCTGGGAAAGTGTAGATGGAAAGCCGTACTCGTGTAACGCAGTTCACCTAGGACATATCAGCATGGAAGCACATGCATTATGAAGCTAACAGGGGATCCGATCCTAAATGTTTGTGTTTTCTGACTTAAAATACAGTGCATTGTGGGTTGTAATAGACTAGCCTGTCTGCTGTTTTAGCGTGTTTTCCATTGAGAATGTTTTTCTCTGCAGTACAACAGAAGTCCAGTTACTACTGCAGCTCTGTGTTTCTGCCTGTTGGCTTGTGTAGCAAGTAACAGAAACGGACAAAGTAGTTCAGCTCCATTAAAAAACAATTTAAACATTGGGCTTAAAATGGAGTTAGATCCTTCCCCTCACCTTTTTTTCCCTCAAGTCCTGAATGTTTAGAACTGACTTTGGCCAGCAATAAAAGCCAAATTAAGACGAGAAAAGCTATTATTTTTCTGGCCTGAGTGAGGAGGATCTGGTAAAGTTATGAAAGTGCCTTCCTTCACAATCTGAAGTGTATACATACCTTGCAGAGCAAACCTGTACTTGCAAATGCCTGAAGTCAGGTCTTCCTCTTGGTTTGAGTTCAGCTCGCTGCTGGAAATGGTTTTGCCAATTAAACTACTTTGTAAATTAAAAAATTTGCATGATTTGTCAGTGTGGGGTGGTATCCAGTGTCGGCTCTCTACTCACTCTCGTGACCTTTTCCACCGCGTTACCTGCAGTCTACCTGTAACTCCATAGCTGTGTTCTCTGCTTTGCTTGTGGTACCAGGTACCACTAGTCTTCTCATGGCCTTGGTTTCCTCTGAAAGGTTCATGCTTGCTTCTGTGATCCTTCAGACCTAAAGCACTCAATTCTTCCCTGCATCCCCAGCTCTCTTCGCCTGTGTTCTTTCTGATTCTTCATCAAATTGTCTCCATTTTCTCCTTTGGATCTTTGGAGTCTCCTGACTTAGTTTGAGTTCATGTACCATTTTTTCAGCAAGTGTCTACGTCCTCTCTTTAGTGACTTCTCACTGTAGGTTAGCCAATGCCTGGTTTATCCTGTCTTTGCTCAGACAGTTAACTGGGCCAGAAAGAGCATGTGCTATGGCTGTGTGTGAGCTCCACATCTACTGATCAGACTGCCAGGACACTGCCAAACAGAAGGAATAAGGGCTGAGCTGTCCTTCTATTTCTCTTGATAGAGGCATTAATATCTCCTGCCTATCTGTGGATTTTGTAAGGTGGTAGGTAGAAGCTTAGTATCTTCTGTCAAACAGGATAGAAATTGGCCAGTGTGATTCACGATTATGGATGTGGATAGACACAGCAGACTGGCAACAGACAGGAAACTGGAGCACAAATACAATGAGAGAGTTGGGGAGTAAGTATTTTTTGATTGCTTGTACATTCACACGCCTTCAGCTGAGTTAACTGGCAGAACGGAGCAGAGGTTGACAATACTGGTTTAATGTCAGGGGGAAATTTTAAGGGCCTGTTATGTAGTTGTGGGGGCAGGTTGGTATCCAGGATTTGATGCATACCTTGTGATTTATGTTTTCTTAAATGTATTCTAGCACTATGTTGTGTCACCTTTTTAATTGCTACCAAAGGCAGTTCTTTGTAAAAGTATTTTTAGAAGTGAGCACCCATCCGAAGAAGAAATGCAGGGAGCTTTACATGGATCCCTGGAGGAAAGAGGGGAGAAGTGTTATAGAGATTCTGTGTAAAAATCAAGTCATGTAGAGACAACGCAGTTGGCCAGGCCAGCAGCCCTACGGAGCTGAAATAAGAATCAGCATTTTCATTTGTTTTTATGCTAACACCAACAGCAGGGTCTCCTTAATGTAGTTTGTGGGCTGCAACCTTCATCAGAGACTTCACATACGTATTTTAAACCGTTGCTGTTCCTGATAGCCCTGGCGGATCATTGAGTTTTAAGAGATCAGGGTCCCTTTCAGCAGCGCTGGGGACTGGAGCTGTTAGACAGCCAAGGGCTGCCTCTGTCCCCAGAGCTGTCAAGCAAGTGCACAGCATCCTGGATCCCTCCTCTTCCCCAGGGTGGTTAAGAAACAACTGAGATTCTGGTGTCAATGGCCAACGTTGCAGTCATCTCCTTTTTGTGGCTAAAAAAGTTTGTCGTGCTGCCTCCAGACAGATGCTGTGTCTGGTGAATGTCCTTCCTTGAGCTAAACTTTCTGAAATCTGGAACTAAAGGCTTTGGTTGGGAGCCAGAGCATCCTCACACATATGGGAAGCGACAGGCCTTGCCCTGAAGGGTTTGCAGCATAAATAGAGAAGTTACAGACAGCGTGAACATTATAATCTGTGTTTTACAGCTGGCAGAACTGAGACACAGGCTTATTTATTCATGAGTTCAGGGTCTTGAGGCAGGTAAACAGTATGGCCCTGGACTGAACTCTGATCTTACATCTCAGTGCCCTGACTGTAAAGCTGTTCTGCCTTTGGGAAGATCCTTGTGATTATAGGAATACCTATACCATACCACAGTGGTAGGAGGAAGAAAAACTTTGAGTGAGGTAATCTGGAAGGGACTTCAATCAGTCCATGGATTTCTTAATCCGTTGATCAGTTTTAGCAAATTCTATGCAGCTGATACCAAATGGAAGAAGATAAATTGCTAGCAAATAATAAATTAACAATAATCCAGAGAAGAGGCAAGACATTGTAGTCTCAGCAGTCTATAGATAGTAAAAAGGAAATCTCTTTACTTAAAGCACCTTGTAATTGCTAATGTTATTAATATCCTGGGAAATCCATGTCTGTGAAGAATAACCCAAGCGTTTCCTTGAATGCAAAGGAGATATGTTTTGGTTTTCATCTCTGGGAGGTTTGGGTAATCATAACATTCCTCTTCCACTCTTTGCAACCCTATGGGAGCACAATCCCAGCTTCGCTGCAATTGGCGGAAAGACAGAAAAGGAAAGGAGGAAAAAAATGAACAAGTGATGCCACTGAGCCAAGGGGCTGTATGAGCTGGTCACTGGTCCTGCTGGCCTGAACTGGCACATCCAGAGCACTGTGTGTCCTGGGTGTGAAAGCAGGTTGTTCAGAGCTCAGCTGTGGCTACTGTAATTCTGGTTGCTCTGTGTGTCCCACCTCAACGCTCTTTGCTCAAATCTCTTTGCACCGTGTTTCACCCGCAGATGTGTTATTGGTAATGACAACATTGTCTGCTGTGTACACAGGGTAATGCTGTGCTCTTACTTTGCCTGGGTGTTACCTGTCCCATGGAAGTTGGTAGGAGGCAGACCTGTGGAGTTGAGGTGGGAGCTCCAGGCACCCAGTGCGTGCCAGATTTGGGGCTGGGTTAAGTAGGGTGGTTCTGTTGTCTTGACCTCCCTGAAGTCACTCGTGATAGATGCTGTGTAGAATTCTTCCTGACAACATTGGTTGACAGTGATTACAGAATCACAGAATCGCTTGGCTGGAAAAG
>NW_010209236.1:0-8882 GCF_000695765.1 Mesitornis unicolor
CGCACGGAAGGGGGAGGCTGTGTGGGTGTGGGGGTTTGTGCTTCGTGACTGGGCACGGATTCTGCTGTGCCTGCTGGAACCGCCTGCTGCCATTGGGGCTCACTGTTTCTGCCTCAGGCCCAGGCCAAAAATCCCCCCCAACACTGGGCTGTCCTGAAAAGCCCAGGGAGGGTGCTCGGCACCTCCAAAGGGTCACAGTGCTTTTGTCCTGCTTGCTACCTGCGTCTCCAGATCCCTGGTTGGGCTCTTCGGGCTGCAAGGGCAGCTCTCAGGATCTTTCTACTCAGTAGTCCACCCCTTGAGAGCCGACTACAGCTTCCGACAACCACTGGGGCTTGCTTTCGATTTCAGATTGTTTAGGGTGTTCCCGGATAAAATTTGCCTTAAAAGCAGCCTCAGTGAACATTGGGAGTTGTAGTCAATTGTGTTCGTAGCACTTTCCTCTCTGGAAGGAGACTCCACAGGGAGCAGGACCAGTTGGTTTTTCAGTTTTGGTTTGGTTGACTTCCTACCCCCTTAGACCCAGGCATCACCTTCCTTCTTGCCACAGGAGGAAGGCTGAGGCTGAGTAAGGCAGGATAAAACTGTATATTGTCATGTTTGCTAAGACTGTGTTTCCTCAATTTCTGTTTTTGCTTTAATTTCAAGTGAGGCTTCAATAGTGATTGAACAAAAGCATTTTTAAGGAGACCTGTGCTTTTGACTCTCCAATTCTACAGAAAGAAATGATGGATTTTACAGCTTTTCTCTTTACTCCCTGCTTCCATGAGGCTTACTTTCCTTCCTCCGACAGAAGATTCAATTAGACCGTGTCCATCTGTGTGCAACTGCCCCAGCACATCAGTGCAAGGTTGGTTTTGGCTGGGACAACTGATGAATGATGCAGTTTTCTAGCAGGGCTGGCTCATGCCTTGAGTCAGACCCAGGGCCCTGGAGAGCTGCTGATTATTCGTAACAGTTAGAGCATGAATTGGGGGAATGCAAACTTCCCTCTGGCCATCTGCCACTGGGACTTAGCGTTTTGTGGGGGATACACCCCAACAGTTCAGCCAGCGGGACTTGTCGATACTTGGCCCTTTCCCTGGTAGCATCAGTCAATGCCAGTGGTGCTTTTTGTAATGTGAGCACCTGCTCTCCAAAGACCAGGCAAGAGACCTGGTACCTTCTGCCCTGCTCCCTGCCACCACCTGTCCCATGATGGTAACTTGGCTATCATGCCCGTGATTTCTTTTGCACTGGTGACCCAGAGGTAATGCTTGCTTTATGTCATAGCAATTCCCCCAGGCACCAATTCTGCCAGAGCTTTTGTCCTTGCAATCAACTGATGCTTCCGTTGCAGGAAAGCAGGACTCGCCATAAGGTGAGAGGATTTGAACAGTATTGGCCCTTTTAAAAGAAACCCGCTGCCCCAGTGCAGGAACCGTGCTTTCAGGGATTTGATCGTTGCTATTTAAACAGATGAGGATGTTTAATATTTAAACTGATGGTGAGCACCTTCTGCTGGAAGTGCCTACTACAGCAAACCAAGCCTTCTGGTGTGATTAATGAAAACCATTGTGGCATTAATTTTCATCTCTAATGCTTCTTTCAGTATATAAACCAAAAAGAGATTATACTGAGATGGTTTTAATCCCCCAAACAAAGCTTGAAACAGAACTCGTAGCTCTTAGGATAGGGAGGGGAAAAAAGCTATTGCCTGGATGGAGCGAAAAAGCACACATCAGTCAGTGCTATGTATTGTAGTTATGCCACCATTGCAGTCAGGCATCCAGACAAGCTTAAGGTTCATTTGGGGCCTGTTGACTGCAAAACATCACAATGTTATTTGGAGTAACCTCGGATTAACGCTTTGTTCACAGCATGACCTGTTATTATCTTCCACTTTAAAAAAAATCCATTGTCTTGTGAATTAAATTATTGATTCGACTTTTTAGAAATATAACAGCTTGCTGTTTTAAAAAAACTCCTTTGTATGTTAATTTACTACTATTTTATCTTGTATGTGTCATCCTAATCAAATATCCATGAAAAACTGTTAAGAATATGACAGCACAGTTTCTGTATGGTTACATGGTGGTATTATCCATTAGGATCCTAAACTGTATTTTAGCTGAGAACTGAGACAGTTGCTGTCCATTGGTTGACATCTGACTGCCATTTCTGCTCTTCTGTGCCTAGTTAGGCTTGGTTCTGTCCTTTGGAGAAAGCCTTTCCTTTCAGCCTGGAAAAAAGAAGAATGAGTTAAGGGAAACAAGTCAAACCACCAGGGTGGGTTTTTTTGTTGTTTGTTGTTGTTTTTGGTTGTTTTTTGTTTTTGTGTTGTTGTTGTTGTTTTAATTGCACTGCTCGAGCCTGATGCAAGACTTCAATGCTCAGGAACTGCAAATAGTGGGTAGTTTTTGTGAGGTTCTGACCAAGCATTTCAGGAGCTGATGCACTGACAGTGCAGAAGGCTCCTGTGTGTACAGTGCACATCGTCCCTCAGCATGGAAATCACCACAGGGATGGCCCTTTCCGAAAATGCAAAAAGGCCAGACTGGTTCAAGCACACAGAGAACTGAGAGCAAGTGACTGATGCAAGTGATGTCATCACATAACACAAAAATGTCACCTTGTCCAGGACATATAAAAGCCTTCTCTGTGGTATTAGGAAACAAGGGTGAAAATAAAGCATTGGTGTAAGAAAGTGGTGTAAGATTGCCTATAAGAGGAGCAACTGTTCTTGTTTTGTTCAGGTGAAAAACTTGCAGAGCTGCAAAAGAAAAGCAAGTAGCAAAAAGTTCTATCCTGTATAGGCAATAAGGACAGCACTGACTTTTTTTTGCTAAGTGATTTCCTCTTCTTGCTTTTCCCCATCCCATGGTTACCCAATTCACTGACTAGGCCATAGGGATGGTTGGAGTACTAAAATCAAGGAGCCATCCAGGGCAATCTGCTAGCGCAATTCACTCTGCTAAACGGGTTCCTAAAGGAGCAAGATACTGAAACAGGCAATCCAGCTTAAGCCGTGGGTACGGCAGTGTGAGTTGTCCTCCCCAGAGGGTCAAGGAGAGGTGAACTCTAAGCTGTGCAGGCTCTTCAAGCCCAGTGTCAAGTACGTCGTTAAAACCAATGCTTGGAAATGAGTATTCTGCTGGTTGCTCCCTTCACAAAGGGAGTGTGGCACAGGGTCTGGACCTTCGATGGTTACACCAGCAAATACTGGGCTATGTAGGATTGTATGAGTTAAGCAGGACAAAACATTTTTCACACATCAGAAAAGCTGCAAATCCAATAAATGTCCAAGTGCTTCAATCGATACTTTCACTTCAGCTGTGAGGGCAGCACTCAGAAAAAAGCACTGCAAGGGATCATCCTTTTTTTTATTTAGAGTAAAGGGAGAAAAAGAGACATTGTGGGAAAGCCACAACCAGGCCTGTAAAAGTAGATTATTGTCCTGTGCTTTTAAAGCTGACTGCGGTGAGAGACGAATTCCCATCAGCATCCTTAATCTTCCTCTCAGTGGGCTGACAGTCTTCAAGGGGAGGTGGCACAAGCTCTCAGATTTCTTTTCTCTCAGTGGGCTGACAGCCTTCCAGGGGAGGTGGCACAAGCTCTCAGATTTCTTTTGCCATGTTCTCTCTCTCTTTCTCTCTCTCTCTCTCTCATCTTTTTGAATGATTAATTGCTTTATTTTTCTCTTTGTTTTACTGCACTTTATTTCTGACCAATGTTTTAATTATTCTGGCTGTTTCTGCACCTCCATGAAGAGGTATTTCGGTGTACCACAGCCTCCTGCTGCTGCAAGCTGGGCAGCAGGAGTGCAGACAGCCTAAGAGAGTTTGCTCAGAGTTTGCAGTTACCCAAATGGATAATTAAAGGACATATGTGTCTTGCTTTGAGAGCAGGCCAGAACTGCAAAGCCAGGGATAAGACTCACGTGTGATCTCTTTTTCTCTTTGCTTCTGTAGTGTCCAAAGCTATCCCATATGTGTGTGCTCAGGCTTTCCCTGGTGCTGGCTAGAGGAAATACAAGATGAGATAGTGTATTTGCAGAGGTTGGTAAGGGAGAAGAGAACAGAAAGTTCTGGTCAAACAGAAGGGAAAAGAAAGCTGTTATGAGTATTAGCCAAGCAACGTGTAGTAAAATAAAAGACCATCCTGATTCTTCCTAAGGCTTAAGATCCCCACAGAATTCCCAGCAAGTTTGTTGTTTCCCCAAGGCTATCAATATTAATTCAGAGCAGAAAAAGCACTCATCCACCAAGGTGACTCATGACATCCAAGTCAGGGGAAAAATCCCTTGGCTGCTAAGGGTATAAGGCATGGCCTGGGTGACTCAGTTCTGCCTAAGGACAGAGCTGATACCATACTGTGCTCACCCTACTGCCTGCGTGTAAGGAGCAAGGGTTGCAAAGGGAAAAATGTAGCATAATAGTTTTTACTTGTTATGTGGCACATGTGAGTATCTATGAGTTAGACATGTAAATACGTTGTACTACAGCTTTTAGTCATTTTGGAGATGTGAAGTTTGGAAGCATGCTGTAACAGTCTCTCCAGAACAAAGTTTGACAGTGCTGGGAGCAAGCAGGACTGCTCTGGAGGTAGTGGAGTTGCATGGCCAGCAAATCAGGTCAGCCTGAGTTGTTTGGGGTACCACACCGGCAGTTTGCCTTTGTTTGACACCCAACCCTGACCAGCCAGGTGACATACATGGTACTTCGCACTGAGGGCTCCTTCTTCAGTTACCATGCTCCAGGGGGACTCCGGACACAGACAGGTTCCAAGCTGGCTTCCTCTCACTGGGACGGTCCTGCGACACTTACCCAGCAGGGCTGCCATCCTCACATCCTCTTGCATCAGCTGCAGGGATTGCCACCACATGCCTTCAGCACTGTGTTACAGACATATGCTACTTAGAGCGCTTCTCATTGCTGCAAGCTTTCTCAGCTGGAGAAGCTGCAAAGAAATAAAAAATGTCCTGGGGACACGGTGAGCACAACAGGGTGCAGAGCAGGCCTGGGATGAGGCCATGCAGGGTGGGCACTACACGCTCACTTCCACACAAACCTGGCCCTGGGCTTGCTGCTTCTGCAGTCCATGGAAGGAGTAAACATGTAATGGCTCCATGGGTAGATGTAGATCTAGACTAGGGCTGTTTTTTTAATGAAGTAGATGTTTTCAGCAGTGGATGTGAGTTACTCCCTCTTGAATCTTACAATGTGACAATTTTTGACAAGTTTTTGTGGAACAAACACTCCTATTAAAAAAAGAAAATTAGCCTGTGCCTTTGCTTATATGAAGACACAAACTAAGTGAGATGCTCTTGCTTGTATTTCTTCATGGGAAGCCATTAGATCCTAAAATTACCTGTCATGGTGTTGGCTGTGGAGTTCTACAACTATGAAATTATTAGACATGACTGCGCTTTGTTGTGGGGAAAAACACTTGTTCCCTACCATCTTGCTCTGCTTCTTGTGTACTTGCTGCAATTTGTAGTGACTCATGGTAGCAATTATGGTCTTTGATCTAGCATTATTATGATTATTGTTATTATTATGATGATTTGTGTCTGAGCATGGCGGAGGAGGGTTGACTAGATGATCTTTGAAGGTCCCTTCCAACCTAAACCTTTCTATGATTCTATGATTATTGGGTTGTAATTGGCTATGTTGACAGGAAGCAATCTCGGTTTTAATGCAGCCTCCTTCACTCACTGTTGTGGTCAATTATTTCATGATAATGGCAACTTTGCCAGGTATTTTTGCTTCATTGAGCAATTATGTTGTTATGGAAACTGGTATTCTATAAATTATCTGACAAGAGGCCTGATTCACTTCTGAGGAACAAGAATTTTGAAAGCGAAAAGTACAGGATTAGAGTTTTTTAATTAGTTGTTTATTTGTGTAATTACTAATCTGTAGGACCTATTAACTGTTTGGTGCAAATACCGGCACCTTCACATCTATGTAGGATCTGGTCCGTTGTTGTCCCTCATTAGAGAATGTGTGACCAGTGGATATGCACAAATGAAGATGAGCTTGTTCCTGCCTATGTTTAGGTGAACCCCTGCCAACCTTGCCAGATCTGGAGAACATTTCTGTGTTCCATCTGCAGGGCTCATGGGCTCACAAAACCTTGCCCTGGCTGTGCTGTGGCCAAAGCTGCACGTGGATGTGACAGGAAGGATGCGACCTTTTGTCTTTGATACCAAGATTTACAGGGAAATGGACACTGCAAGAGACTGATAATCTGATATGAGAATGTCTTGCTGCTGCTCAGCCATTTAAACATTTCAGAGAGCGTGCACATTAACAGACTTTCCTTCCCATCTACCGCTAGTTTCTTGTGGTAAGATAAAGGAATGGGCAGCCAAAAATTTTGTGTTTGGGGTATTTTGTTCAAACAAAAACTACCCTTTTAACTGGTGCAAAGGGATTCCCTTATTTATTAACCCCAACCACTGGAAAAAATCAGAGAGCCTGAACTGTCACATCATTAGGAACCAGATAATCCCACCCAGATGAAGGCATCCTGCATATGTGCAGCACAGAAGCTTTCAGAGTTTTTGCAGCACCCATTTCCTGTGAGAGGAGCAGCCTTTCATCCCCAACGCTGTTTCTTCATCACTTTTCAAGACCATGAACTACAATAAAGACATGGAAGTGTGGTGGAAAAGTGGTGGAAAGTGGTGGAAAACCACTGAAGATAAGTAATTGAGTTGCTCCTGGTTAGCTGCAGCTCATTCTGCGTGGTTGAGGCACTCTGCAGTAGCATCAGTTAGTCAGTGCTTTTCCCCAGCACCCTTCTCTTTTTTCATGCTTTCAAATTGAGGTTTCTTTACTTCTGTTTCTTTTAAACTAAGCTTTTAAATTAAAAGGAGCATTGTTACCTTATACATGTTCATCTTAAGCCTGCAGTTAAATGCCTGATCTTGTGGGCATCCAGAGGCCAGGCAGGGGTCAGGCAGGGTGAGATGTCTATCAGTGTGTGTTCTGGTAACAGGATCGTACTTGGAAACGTTCTTGGTTTTCACTTTGCCTGTATCAATTCAAGCTGGAAAAGTCAGGTATTGCTTCTATATATTGACCAAATACTAAATTGCTTCATAGTATTTAACAGAGTCCTCTGGGTTGAAACAGGCGTTCATAAAGAAACCAACAGTAAAAAGGAATGAAAAAAGTAACAAAACTTCTTTAATATTAAAGTATGTGAAGTCCTAGTGGCTTCTATTGAAAATGCCCATTACTCCTGAAATAGCTTTCAGAAAGTGAGGCAGTGTCTGTGAATGCCACAGGACAGGGGCTGCAGAGGAACATCAGCCTCCCCAGGCCCCAGGAAAAGTGGCTCTGCAGGGTGGTTTGGAGCAGGAACCTCTCCTCCTTTTGGCTCTGGAGGGCACTGGGAATCTGTCTTTCCTCTGCCAGCCTGGCCATGGGGACACTGCAAGTTCTAGGAAGAGAGCTTCCAGGTGATAATTTGTTTTCCTGTCTGAGCAGAGGGGTTTAATTTGGGGGTTGTAATTGACTTTGGTAAAAAAATACCCAGGTCTCAATCTCTCCAGAAAAAAGAAAATCCTGTGCCTTCTCATTCTAGTTGCTGGTTTCTAAATCCCCTTCAGTTCGTCAGCACCTTTCTGCTTCACAGAATGGAGAGTTGCCAGACTGGTGTATCATCTCTCTGGGGCCTGCTGCCCTTGTAACAGGTAGCGCATTGAAATTCAAAATAGCAGACTGTGTTAGAGTGCAGGTCAGCTTCTGCTGGCAGTCAGAAAGATTTGGGTTTTTTACAAATACGGTCCCATCTTTCTGTATGAGAACAATTCACAATGAAATAAAACTTGTTATGAGTAATTTCCATTTTAGGCACATATTTATGTATAAGTGTTTTCAAGAGCAAAGGAATTGCCAAATAATAGCTGAGACATAGTGTTGAATTAGGGGTATCAGTTTCTGTTGTTTAATTACCTGCAGACTGCACTATCCTGCTGGAGAGGCAAATGCAGAACCTCCTGTCCTACAGTACAGCTTGCTTTCATCTAGCAAATGCCTTTCTTTAGGATTAAAAAGCAAATTATTTCCCATCGCTTATACTGCTCAAAAAATGGTGCATTTTTTCTCCCCACCTGGGGACGTGTGTCACTATCAGAAGCTTGACTTTGAAAGCTTTTTTTATTTGCCTGCTTTGGTGCTGGCATAAGAGCTCCTCTGTACAGCACTGTGTAAAGATCCCGGAATGTTACACATGCAATATCATCTGCTTTTTGAGAGGCAGCAAAACCAGACTTTTCCAAAAACTACATACCATGTTTTCCTATACTGCCTTCTTTCCAAGGAGTCCAAAGCTCTTCATGGAAACTATAATGAGGCAAATCTTGGGGTAACACTGTCCTGTAGCTGCTGTTCCTCTTTCACAGAGGTATGAGGAGAGGCCAAGGCAGTAACTAGCCACCAGTCCCCAATGCCAGGTCACACACAAATCTCCTGTTGAAGTTGTGACTTAATCTTAACCCTTAGATGATGATTTCTCTTGAAGAGCCAAATTGCAAGAGGAAAACAAAAGAGATCCTGTTAGTATCTTCCTTTAATGACTACACTACTTTGTTTTTTGAGACAGGCTGCCCAGGATCAAGGAAGAAGACACTGTAACACGGCTGAAGTCACAGATGTGTACTGGTGATGGTGTGAAAGAGCTGAATAGAACATGAGTGAGAGAAAAGGTCACAGCTCCAAAGAGCTTGAGATCAAAACATAAGACACACAAAAAACATGAAAGGGCTTAACTTCAGTACCAGAAAGGAGAAGGGGAGAGAATGAATCCATATTACAGTAATTTTACTGGTCAGATTTTAAATTGCGAGATAAATTGTGGTTGTAACTTTAAAATGTATTTCTTTATTCCTG
>NW_010209236.1:8913-21273 GCF_000695765.1 Mesitornis unicolor
CTAGTTCCCACTGGCTGTAAATGTGTTAGGACAGAAAAATCAAAGTGTTTAACTGCTGCGAGGCACTGTCATCATATCATAATGCCTTTTGAAGCAGTAATTCAATGATTGATCAGAGGAGATCTAATTAACTGACTACATTATATGAAAAAAACAGCCATGGAGAAAGTTGTGATACTCTGGGTATCACATTCATCAGAATCTTTGCTTTGCTGCGTGGGTGTGGGTGTTCTATGGAAAAGCCAAACTTTCATTCAATATATGACCTAAAAATAAACCTTAAGATTAAAAGTTTCCTTTGTCTTTCTGCCTTGCCTTTCTCATATTATTGCTTTGCATACTTCTAGACATTTTTGGAAGTGCATAGACCACATTTGTCACTAACATATTCAGCATTCAATTAACCACTTAAATCTAATACTCACCCACACATGATCTATATGCGGGTGAAATTCAGATATGAATGCTACCTTAATAAAGTATCTTCTATTCTTGTTTCCCATTGTTAAATTTTGCTTTATAGCCTTCCATGCCTGCAGAGGCTAGGCAAGCTCAGTCTCATCAGAAATTATCTTTATGAACATTTAGTGCGGCCTCTGATTTTCCAGTCAGCTTCTCCCATGGGTTGTGTGACAGCAGCGTTGACCTCAACGTGACAAATGAGAGATGAGCCAAACATGAAGCCAAATATGATTCATCGGGATTGATGAGAACTTTGACACGCTGTTGTAAAAGGATATAGAGATTGTGTGCGCATTTTGCTTACTTGACGGCCCTTTCATCTTGGATGCAGAGACTATGATAAAACTCTACAGCACTTTAAGCTCTCCAACAAAGCTTGCTTTGGCTGATTGCCCTTTCATACCTGTCGTGCTTTGGATTGTGATTTTCCTGTGTCTTGGAGATCAGGTTATTTTGTAAAACATCCAGACCTTTGCCTGACAAGAACTTTTGAACCACATGAAATCAGCTTTGTTGGGCAGGAGAAAGACAGTCATGAAAAGTCGTCTTACACGCACTATTTTAGTGCCGTGGGCTAATTTGCATTATCTCCCACATATCTGGGTATCTGGTTTCTTTCAGAAACACTTTGCTATTAAAAGAACATCTTAGTTTAAATGAACATAATTTTTGCCTATTTTAATCATCCTCTTTTATGTTAGTGTCAAATGTAGCCTTATGTGAAGAATTTAATTAATGTTTATGTTTTCCCTCCCTGATTTGATTCAAGGACACTGCACAAAGAGATGAATGTTGCTTCCCCAAATTTACATTTCAGTAAGAAATTTCAGCACAGGCCAACAGGGAGGGAAGCAGCTACCTCCCAAAACATTATTATTGACCATCCTCCCAAAAGAGGCTATGTGGCTTGTCAGTGCCACGCTGCCTGGGCCCAGAGTCAGTAACCTTGTTACTCCTTGGGTCAGTTTTGTGCTACTCGGTGTCAGTGACAGGTAAGATACATTCTGTGTCAGTTTTACTCAAGTTTTTAACTCCAAAAGAGTAACCTATATACAAATAATGGAAACATTTATGGGTTTGCCCTTCAAGTGTTTTTGTTTGTGTAGTGTTTTAGAAGTTACTCTGCAGGAAGAAGAAGATGCTTCCACATAAAATGATATGTCTGCAGAGGTCATTAAATATTGTCTTACTCTTCAGTGCACACCAACATCCCTCTCCTGTGCAGAAGCCTCTCTAGGAACTTGCTGTGGGCATGAGCAGAGAGGGCTACTGTGATTTTTATTGCCTCTGCACGTGTCACCCTTGGTTTCTCCCATTTTTCTCCTGATGACTTACTAGCTCAATAAAGTGTAGCATAACTAACCTGAAGTGCTATAGACATCAGAAATTGGAAAATCATTCAGCAGCACAGTCTGTAGTTAGCCTAAGAGCCCATCCCCAGCTGATGAGGGAAAAGGCTTGTGGATGAAGGAGGTTATTTATGGGAGTCATTTGCTCAACTGCTATAGAATTAGGGCCTACAGTTGGAAAGAGAATCTGTAATAAAGGAATCTACATCTTTGGAAAAGTGCCTCGCTCTCAGCTTCAAATAATGCTTTGTTTAAAAGCTGGAGTTCTCTTTGTATTTACAGAAAACGGAACCAGGGCTCCTCTGTGCTAGCATATGCTCTGGAAATGATCTTCTAGCCTTTTGTGTCTAGTATTTTAGCATGCTCCTGTTTAACTTTGTCTGGCTTTCTGCTACCAGTAATTGTAGCCGTTAGTCATTAGTCTGTTAAACTTTTCGTGTGTCTCATTACTTTGGAGAACAAGAGTAATTTGAATTAGTTGGGGAACGCTGGCTAGGCAAGTGATTGTATTTATAAATCAGAAACATTATGCTCCTTTTTATTTACAATTATTGTAAGTGGAAAATGCATCCATTGTTTGTGTTTCTCTGAAATTACCTATCACTCTTTCAGACACCTGAAGACCCATTATCACCTCCATAATTTTCGTGTTGCTTTGTCTATGAGAGAAAATGTCCCTCATAGGCCTATCTCAGAAATAGTGTCTCATCAATTGGGAACAGAGTTAGAATTCTTTTAATTCAGTAGATCATTAGAATAGATATGGCACTTCCAGGGAAAAATCAAACCACATGGAAACAATAAAGACCGGCAGTTATGTCTGATCATCACTACCGGCATCTAGGGAAAAAATGATGTATTTTAATTCTGAAGCCTACAAGCATGTAACAAAACTGGGTTTTGTTTGGTTTTGTTTTAAATTATTTTTAGCCCATTACAAAAATACCAGTAGTTGGGTTTCTTTCTTTTGGGGGGCTGGGGGGTTGGGGAGAGGGTGAACCGACAGACAGCTGCAAGGACTTGTAACAGATTCTGATTCTTTCTTTTGTTTGACCTGATTTAACAAGCTTCCTCTGTTGAAATATCACAGTCTATGTTGGGAATTATGTCAGGAGGCACAATATGTGCAGTGTGGGTGAGTGAGCCTGCATAAACTGTCAATGAAGATCAATTATAGGAATTATTGAATTACACATTAGATAAGAAGCAGATGACTTCTTTTTGCATGCAAGTGTGGTGTTAACTATTTTTGCCTAAATTAAAATATAGCCACACAAGCAGTGAAAATCTGTCACTAAGCGTCACAAGCTGCCCAGGCTTATTGATTACATTTTTCTTTACAACTGAAGTCCTGCCGTCTCGTGGTTTTGGCATGGAGCACTGTGCAGACGAAGTGAGAGAGCATCAATCTACTAACAATGTACAATTTATATGCAGCTTGGGCAGAAATGGTCCCTTATAAAGGCCTTGATAGGGATGAAATCAAAATGTGATTTAGCAGTTGCCATTTTCTGATGTGTTGGTGCTCCCGATTCATGCTGTGGGAGTTACGGCTTCCTGCTCATACCACAGCTGGGCAGTTAACAACAGGGTGGAGAGACAGGCTTGTTCCTGCACCTTCGTCATTTATCACCTAGTATCAGCCCATTTATTGGATATTTTTGAATGTCTAGGTGGCATTTTTGCCCCAAGAGGCCCCATACAAGGTGGGAAGACTGGCTTTAGAAGAGCCATCCTTTAGCAGGCTCTGCACAGCTGTTGAACACCACTGCCAGCACTGCCTGTCTGTGCCTCTGGCTCAGTTTGGTGCTGAAGAATCCCAGCTTGGCAAATCAGACAAACAGTAGGATTTAAAGAGCCCTTTTCAAGAGAGAAATAGCTGCTCTTATTCACAAGAATGAGAGGATTTATCATCTTTTGATGTTGGGGTACTGAAAGGCAGCAGAATAAAACCCAGGAGGATATAGGGAAGGCAGAGGTGCAACAAATGATGCAGCCTGTGTGCAAATGCTCTTTTATTCCAGCATTCTATATTCTATAGTGTAGAATCTTTATTTCCTAATACCTGTTCATGGTGGATTGAGTTGATGCAGAACCCAGCCTCCTCTGCAGCTTTTACTGCTGTCTTCTGGAGGATTTCAAGTGGTAGCTGGTTTTCTACTTAGAACAGTTGTTAGCAAATAACAATTACTTAGCATAAATTTTTTGTTTAGGCTTCTTTTTATTTTGAGGTTGGCTATTAGGCTTTCTCTGATAACTGTTTGATATGAAAAACTGTCTGCTTTATGTTTAAAAGGTTTAAGAATTGTAGTATTTTTTATGCCCCGACAAGTTTGCACCTCTGCCCTTTTTTCCAAGAAAGCAATTGCTGTTGGCTGTTTCCATCCACTGGTACCCTTCATAAATGTTGCATCTGATCCATTGCAGAGTTTCAGAGAACCACTGCACAAGACTCATTGCTCTAAGGAAAACTGCATAGCTGAGTGATGGGAAAAGCAGAAAGTAGAAAATATTCTACCTTGGTACTTTACAGAATTCTTTCAATTATAAACAAATTTGAAACAGTAGCTTAGAGCCAGCTTTTATTAAAAAGTTATTTTAAAAATGTTAAGACCATCTACAATACTTTAAAAACAAAGGAAAAAAGAAAAGTAGCTTTAACTTTTTTTTTCATTTTTTTTTTTTTAGGAAATGTTTATTCCACAGAAACTCTTGTGCATGGAGGTTTTGTTCCTCTTTCAAGGAGTATTTTAGTACTCAGCCTTTGGCTAAAAGTGGTTCGATGCAATTCCTTGCCAGACCACGATCATTGCATCATTGCAACAACTTCCCACGATGTTCGGCTTTTTTTCCTGTTTGAGGGAGAATATACTGGTTTTGTAGCCATTTCCTTCCGGATAGCAAAGGAAATTTAAAAGTGTAAGAAAACAATGTGAGCCAGGCCAATAGCACATCAGGAATGGTGAACAGCACTCCAAAAAGAGCAATTTGACCGTGCAGAAACCTCTTGAGCAGCCCAAAACTGTCACCCAATCCCTATATAAACATTAAGTTACTTCACTGTTTGACAGTGTTATCTCTTAATCACTTATTCAGCCCAATTCTTAACATGGAAAAGCTGTTTAAAAATCAGAATCCCACAGTAGTCACTGTAAAGTATTTCTTGGCCTCCAAGCAAACAGTATAGAACTAATTCTAGAAGAATTAAATAAAGTAACATGTAGGCTGTCATTGCTGAGCTCTTCAAGACGAGAATGAGCACACCCACTCAGAGCAAGAACATCTCAAATCTGTAAAGTACCAAAATCGTGATACCAAATTAAAAAACAGACAAGCAATCATACCTACATTTCTTTTAGTCTTACCTGGAAGAGTTCTTCTACATTAAAGCTGTCATTACCTCATCTGAGGTTTTTATTTATACTGTGAACAAAGTGCTACTGTTGTTCTTTTGTAGCCTATTCATTCTTGCCACCGTGCCTGTAAGGCTGCAGTGCACAGCGTTTTGGTTACTGGAATCTTTGGAATAAATCTTCAAAAGAAAAAAGACAATTTCTTTCAAGTTCATTTATCTGAAGAAGCCAAGCCTACCTCTGTATCTTAATTCACCAGTCGGTAAAAAGCTTTTTTATTAAAGAGCTTACCTAATTTTAATAGACATATTTTAATACTTAATTTTGATACCTGATAGTATTTGTTCTAAACTGTAGGTAAGAGTGAGTGGTTTTATTTTGCTTTCAGATAACAAATCTTGGAGGTCCATAGTACGCTGTAGTTACATCTGTCAGCCAACACTAGGCTGCAGAAAAGCACCTTCTATTTCCCAATGACTCCTACAGCAGAGACAACTGAAGCAATTGCCTGTGTGTGGATTTGATACGAGATGGCACTTCTCAACTGAACTGTAGTTTGCAACTGGCATTGAACTGACCTATTTTTTTTAAAACAACAAACTAACAAACATCTCTGTTTCAAAAAGGGGGATGGTTTCCACTCGAGTGGAAACCTGATTTAGTGATGCTTCCCTCTGCAGATGGCTGCCTGCCATTTTACATAGTGCAGCTTCACCATCAATCTAAACTTATTTATTCCAGAAAAGTCCAAACGGTAACTACACCTGTTCTCCCCAAAATCACAGTGATATAGTGATATATGAGTGTCTTTTAATGCCATCTAGCTAACTCCTAAATTAATTCACATTCTTACACCTTTCTGGAAGTCAGCCAAAGAGATTTATGGGTATGCACGGCTCTGCTTCTCATCAATATTGGATAGGGAGATGTCTGTCTGGCACATCGCTGTTTCTGGCTGATCTCAGGGACAGAGATCAACTAAAAGCCTACTACTTACATTAAGACGGAATGAATCTATGAATCTTTCTGAGCACTTTCCCTTGATGACGGTCAGATTTCCAATTTCCAAATATAGTGCATAGACTGGATTAAGTCAGAAATTCTTGCGCCGCAAGTCGGGATCCGCAATCTTCTGCAGCCTGCAGGAGGGTGGGGAGTGCCAGGTTTTAACTGGAACTCCAGCGCACAGCGATGAAGTGCAGATATGACCATCCTACAAGGAAGCAAATTATTGTTGTAGTAAACTAAAGGGTGTCTTTCCTGTGGTTTTGTTGATTTATGGCAGGGAAAAGTCCTGTGAACTTCTAGAATTCATTCATCCTAGGACCAATGTAAGATTAAAGTCTAATAATAACTTTTAACTGTGATCTCAAAAGAATTTGTTATCTTTACTGTAAAAGTATCTCCATTCATATCTTCTTTTGGAGTCCAGGTAAAATATAATTTGTTATGTCCATCTTTCACATCATTACTGTATCTAAATTCCAGAGTAGCTGAGTATTTTGATATATGCGGTTTCCAGACGATAAACTGCACCTGTCCTATTCTAGGTTTTATCTTCTAAACCAGAGTTCAACATCGCCTTCCTTTCCACGTCAGTGAAAACATAAAAGTAGTTCTTTAGCTACACTTAAAACAAAACGTTTATTGTAGTTGCTCAGACACTTCATCAGTTTTGCTGTAATTAAGCCCCTGTCACTTGTTGCTCTGCAACATATAATTCGCATTAAGTCATGACAAATTTAGGTTTCAGCAGCTCCAGGAGGTGTTAATGTGAACACATCAATATTCATGTGTCTTGACAGATCGTGAGGTTTAATAAATTGCTTTCTATAAAACAATTACTGTGGAATCAGGGTGTTCCTGTGACAGCACAAAGGAAGCCTGAAGCTGAGGTACAAAAAAGATCATTTGCTTTTACTACCCCTAAAACTGAATAAATTATTTCTCCAGTAAGTTATGAGGCATTTGTTTTAGGATAAATACATTAACCCCCCCCTTCCCCAAAATATGGAAGACATTTAGGGTTAAAAAAGCTCTTCACTTTCATGTGGTTAAATGCTCAGTTCACATATTGTTAGTGACCCAATTCAGTTAGCATTTCATCCTGGTCACATCAGAAATTTAGCATGATTATGTTTTGGCTTAAAGAGAAATTCAACGCAGGGCTGTATACAACGTTAGGAGAGTTTGGTAAGAAAACACGAGTAGTCACTGAACAGTGGGTGCTGGAATGAGGAATCCTCAGAACTGGGACTAAGTCTGAAGAGCATCACATGTCTGTTTGCATTGTTATAAATAAATAAAAAGATAAATGATGGCTATGTATTCAATTGGAAGGCTACTGTGTGTGTTTAAAGCACTACTGTAATGAATTTTACTTTGGTAAATAGAATGAAAATAAAAACTGTATTAAAAAACCACACCAGACAGTGAACATTAGTACTTGTATACTACTGGTATTAGCATATCGCTAATATAAACAAAAAAAGGCTTTGAATATTTCAATCAAAATAACCTTGAAGAAGATGATCAGCTGTAGCTCTGTACCTAGCTTCTAGTCAAAGCCTGTGGAAGAAACACCTAATGGCCACTTAGGTCTTGTAAAGTTTCGTCGCCTTTCTGCTTATGCTAGGAGGACATTGCACAGTGGTCTTTTTTCCAGAAATTCTACGGAGGAAATAATAATAAAAAAACCTGCAGGAGGAAAGATGACATAATTGTTTTTCTGGTGGTTATTTCTCTTTGCCTTCGTATCTTCTCTGAAAAGGAATTTACTTACCTCTTCCATAACTGTTATTCCTGAAGATGTATTGTGCAAATATTGATATCCCCTGTAGTGGAGCATCTCCCTTATGAGGAGCGGCTGAGGGAGCTGGGGCTCTTTAGTTTGCAGAAGAGGAGACTGAGGGGAGACCTCATTCATGTTTACAAATATTTAAAGGGTGAGTGTCACGAGGATGGAGCCAGGCTCTTCTCGGTGACAAACAATGATAGGACAAGGGGTAACGGACACAAACTGGAACACAGGAGGTTCCACTTCAATTGGAGAAGAAACTTCTTCTCAGTGAGGGTGACAGAGCACTGGCCCAGGCTGCCCAGAGAGGTTGTGGAGTCTCCTTCTCTGCAGACATTCAAAACCCGCCTGGACGCCTTCCTGTGTAACCTCATCTGGGTGTTCCTGCTCCGGCAGGGGGATTGGACTGGATGAGCTTTTGAGGTCCCTTCCAATCCCTAACGGTCTGTGATTCTGTGATTCTGTGATAGTGCGCATGAGTGTTGCATCTAAGTTGAATATTTTGTGATAGTTTGGGAAAACAAAGTGGAGAAAAAAAGTGCCTGGGATCTAAGGGTTATTTAGGACCCATTAAACAATGGTGAGAGCTGCTGTTAGCAAGGGTTTATGACAGTATTCGAGTCAGCCAAGTTTAACCCTTTATGTTGATGCAGAAAGTGGTAACTCGGCTATGATCAGGGTTAGGGCTAGGGGAAAAAATAGAAGAGCTTGGCTTATTACAGGGTCTTTTAAATACTGGTGAGTTAGACAAAGGAATAGAGCTGATTAAGGGATAATTCATCTTGTTTTCATTCACATGTAGGTTAGCTATGGTAAAGGTCAGCCATAACATTCAACAAACAAATTGCTAAAGGTCACAATTTATTTCTGCGGTCCACATCTGTATCACACATAGAGGTCCACAGTCCTACCAGTCTGCATGAATGGATTAGCACTAACATCTGGAAACAACAGAGCTGAAATGATCACAGAATCACAGAATCCCAGAACGTTAGGGATTGGAAGGGACCTCAAAAGCTCATCCAGTCCAATCCCCCTGCCGGAGCAGGAGCACCCAGATGAGGTTACACAGGAAGGCGTCCAGGCGGGTTTTGAATGTCTGCAGAGAAGGAGACTCCACAACCTCTCTGGGCAGCCTGGTCCAGTGCTCTGTCACCCTCACTGAGAAGAAGTTTCTTCTCCAATTTAAGTGGAACCTCCTGTGTTCCAGCTTGTGTCCGTTACCCCTTGTCCTATCATTGTTTGTCATCGAGAAGAGCCTGGCTCCATCCCAAGATAGGACAAAAAAGGATTCTTTTGGTCATGCTTCAAATTGTGACAGCGCAAGCCTTTCTCGTTATCTTCTAGGCATATGTAAATCTCGGGAAGTTTGCATCCTGGGAGCAGTCACAAGGGTCTTGCTGCTCCAAAGATGAAGATATTTAAGAGTGATGCTGCTGTAAACACAGAAGTTCACAGCCAGATGGTGTTGGGGGGGATTTGGCATCTCTCTGCCCATTAAAATAATGTGGTGCTAGTTTGGATGGGAATCTGAGTGCCAGGTTCTTGGTACATCTTGGACCCTGAGCAAGCCTGAAGGGTTTTAGTGACAAGCAGTCTTTGGAACACGGTCACTTTGGCGCACCATGCAACCATGAATTGGAGAATTTTGGCCAAGAAAATAAAGGGAACCCCCTACCCTTATAATAAAGAAAATAGCAGACAGATGGTAAGCAACTCAATGCATGGTGAGATGTCAAAACATGTTGAGCACCATATTGGGACCTGTTTAGGGAACATCACAGAGCTATTTATTCTGTTACGCTTTTGAATGACCTATTAATTTAATACTACAGGATAAGCCCTTGTGTTTTACAATTGCAGGTTTGCTGGTGATCCTTCAAGTTCAGTGAGGTTATCCGCAGGAGCAGCTGCCAAGATCAAGAAGTGATGTATCATTTAACTGTTATGAAGATGAAGAACTAGTGCACTGCGATACAAAATTGATAAAAAGTATCAAAAGGATGAAGGAATCATCACTTTCACTCTGAAGACTTCAGATCACCAATTTAAACAAAATACATGTTCTTCTGAAAAGGTATGTATTTTTTTTTAACGTGACACATCAGGAATGGGTACTATTTTTCTTTCCTCTACTCCCTCCATCTGCCACTTCAGCTTCTTTTCTTAAAGTCTGATAACAGTTCTGGTGCAGCTGTAGTTTTATGCTACAATTTCATTTTGCTGGTAGACATTCTTGTTTAGGTGAGTCTTTTACGCAGCAACAGAAGAGTAAAAGCAGTAAGTGATCTTCTACCACACGGCTGCTTCTAGCAAAAGATGCATTTAAGGTCCTTCTTAAAGGGAACTAATCTAACCTGAGCCCTCACCTAACTTATAAGGAAAACTGTGTATGTCCCAAACAATGCTTTTAATAGCCAGATTCCTTGCTTGCAAACAGATAAATCATTATTTATGAAAATGAAGTTATAAACATGAAAATTGTAGCAACTTAAACTCATACCATAGTTAAACCTGCTGGGCACTTGAGAGGCCGGTTATCCAACCAAAGCAGACTTGTTAGCCAAGCAGCTCAGCTGCCTGGCCAATTTGGGATATTGTGTGGGAGCCCCAGCGCTAGTGTTGATGTTGTAGAAGGGAAAGGGCAGCCTAATGTGGATGAGATGAAACCTTTAATGGTCACACTCCTCATCCAGTCTGTGGATCAGCTGTTCTGCACCATCCTGCAGAGAAGACGGAATCAGCCGCACCTTGTTACTTGAACACAATATGGAAATGAGCTGTCAGAAAGTGAACCCAGCTCTTCTGTTTCTCCCATTTCCTAACTCTAAACTAATATACAGATATGGTAATTTCCCTAATGGCATTAGAAACTGTGTGGATATTTAACAGTAATTTTTGCAATTAAAAGAGAGGGACCGAATGGCATTTGCACAGGAGAAGGTAGGCTGGAGAAAGGGAAAGGCAGAGGAATATAAAGTTGTCCTCTTAATCTGGATGGCAGACAATAAGAATTGCCCAAAATCTAGGAGACAGTATGCCTAGAAACAATAGGGTTCCAAATATCAAGGCAGGATGTATTATTTTACTAAAATGCACTAGCATGAAAATTGAGCAGATTATGAAAATGAAGCTCTTTATTGCACTTCTTTTTAAGAGCTGATCCCTCCTGTGCAATGCAGTTGTGGACGAGACATAGACAATGACAGTGTCCTGAGTAGGATCTAAAAATCAAACTGGCAGTGCAGATGGTGGACAATTAATTAGATATTAAAAACTCTTTCAGGTTCAGTAAGTTGAAGTGAACCCAGATATCGAAGTCTGAGCCAAGAAGTACACCAAAAATGTCAGTTTTCTAGGGGTGGACTGGAAGTAGAAGGAAGCACAGATCTGTGAAATGATTTGTGTAACCGTTTTCACCAAAAGGCTTGTCAAGCATTGGAACAGGCTGCCTGGGGAAGTGGTGGAGTCACCATTCCTGGAGGTATTGAAAAGATGGGTAGGTGTGGTGCTCAGGGACATGGTTTAGGGTGGAGTTGGCAATGCTTGGTTAATGGTTGGACTCACTGATCTTAAAAGGTCTTTTCCAACCTAAGCGATTCTACAATTATCTAACATATTAAATCCATCAGTGCCTTACTTTATCAGCTAGATGCCAAGCCAGTATAAACACAACCAAAATGATTGCTGGACAGCAAAACATCATTTTATGTCACTACACAGCAACATAATTATTTTTAAGGAACCCTATCACCTAGATGTCTGTTACCAGCTTAAATCCTGCCAAAATGCTGTGTAACAATGAGCTGTACTTTGAAATAGATCCTGCTTTGCATAACTGTGATGCTTGCAGATAGCATCAATGCTTCGTGCTGATGTTCTCCACTGACATCACTGCACTGATCCACTGTTCCACAAGGTCATGCTGCATTCCCCTTAGCATTTTGATGGCTGGCACGCAGGCACATTGGAGGGGATGCTGAGCTGGAACATTTTCACCAATGCTTCACTTGAGAGCTAATTACCCTATATATGAATAAAGTGTCCACACGTATCACACACACACAGGAAAAAAAAAAAGGACATAAAGGTCAAATAATCATTTAACAGAAGATTTAAGGCGTCTGAAAACGCTTTTATTTCCCCTCTGGCTGTCCTACCTGGCAGTTAGCTGCTGCCAACTATGACACCTAATCGAGAGTTGAACCAGCTCCAGTCAGAACTATTACGAATGAGTAATTTTCAAGATTTGGCAAAGAATTAGAACAAAAAAAAGGTTATATACAGGGCAAGTGCCGTACACTTTATGGGACAAACCCGCGAGAGCAGAGCAGCACACGGCAGCCCCGGACAGCCGCGACCCGGCCCAGCTCACGCCCGGCTGCGGGGGCCCTGCCTG